>NC_071997.2:17174760-17477790 GCF_028885655.2 Pongo abelii | reverse complement strand
TCCTCAAAGTACTACAAATGTCCATTGCAGATCCTAGAAAAACAGTGTTTTCTCTCTGCTCTATCAAAAGGAAGGTTCAACTCTGTGAGTTGAATGTGCACATCACAAAGAAGTTTCTGAGAATGCTTCAGTCTTTTTTTTATTTTAAGATATTCTCTTTTCCAATGAAGGATTCAAAGCACTCCAAATATCCACTTGCAGATTTTACAAAAATAGTGTTTCAAAACAGCTGATCAACAGGAAAGTTCAACTCAGTGAATTGAATGCACACATCACAAACCAGTTTCTGAAAACGCTTCTGTCTAGTTTTTATGTGAAGACATTTCCTTTTCCTCAGAAGGCCTCAAAGTGCTCCCAATGTCCACTTGCATATTCTACAAAAAGAGTATTTCAAAACTGCTCTATCAAAAAAGGAAAGTTCAACTAGGTGAGTTGATTGCAGACATCACAAAGAAGTTTCTGAGAAGGCTTCTGTCTAGTTTTAAGTGAAGATATTCCCGTTTCCAACGAATGCCTCAAATCAGTCCAAATATCCCCTTGCAGATTCTACAAAAAGAGTGTTTCAAAACTAATCTATCAAAAAGGAGCTTCAACTCTGTGAGTTGAATGCACACATCATAAGGGTGTTTCTGACAATGCTTCTGTCTAGTTTTTATTTGATGATATTTACTTTTGGAGCACTGGCCTCAAAGTACTCCAAACATTCACCTGCAGATTCTATTAAAAGAGTGTGTCAAAACTGCTCTATCAAAAAAAGTTCAAATTTGTTAGTTGAATGCACTCATCAAAAAGAAGTTTCTTAGAATGCGTCTGTCTACTTTTTAGGTGAAGATATTTACTTTTAAAGCATTGGCCTCAAAGCGCTCCAAATATTCACTTGCAGATCCTCAAAAATACTGTTTCAAAACTGCTCTATCAATAGGAAGGTTCAACTCTGTGAATTCAATGCAGACATCACAAAGGAGTTTCTGAGAATGCTTCTGTCTAGTTTTTAAGTGAAGATATTTCTTTTTCCAGCATAGGCCTCAAAGTGCTCCAAATATCCACTTGCAGATTCTAGAAAAAGAGTGTTTCACAACTTCTCTAGCAAAAGGAATGTTCAGCACTGTGAATTGAATGCACTCATCACAAAGAAGTTTCTGAGAATGCTTCTCTATTGTTTTTATGTGAGCATATTCCCTTTTCCAGCTTAGGCCTCAAAGTGCTCTAAGTATTCACATGCAAATACTACAAAAAGAGTGTTTCAAAGCTGCTGTATCAAAAGGACGGTTTAACTCTACATGTTGAATGCACACGTCACAAATAAATTTTTGAGAATGTTTCTATCTTGTTTTTATGTGAAGATATTTCCTTTTCCAGCATAGTCTTCAAAGCACTCCATATATACACGTGCAGATCCTCTAAAAACAGTGTTTCAAAACTGCTCTATCAAAAGAAAAGTTCAGCTCTGGGAGTTGAATGCACCCATCACCAAGAAGTTTGAGAAAACGCTTCTCTCTAGTTTTAAGTGAAGATATTTCCTATTCCAGCATAGGCCTCAAAGCGCTGCAAATAACCAATTGAAAATTCTACCAAAAAGGTGTTTCAAAACTGCTCTATAAAACAGAAGGTACAAGTCTGTGAGTTGAAAACACACACCAAAAATTAGTTTCTGAGAAGGCTTCCGTCTAGTTTCTATATGAAGATATTTCCTTTTCACCAGAGGCACAATCGCTCCAAATATCCACTTGCAGATTCTACAAAAAGAGTGTTTCAAAACTGCTCTATCAAAAGGAAGGTTCAACTCTATGACTTGAATGTAGATATCACAAAGAAGTTTCTGAGAATGCTTCTGTCTAGTTTTTATATGAAGATGTTTCCTTTTCTAGCATGGGCCTCCAAGCACTCCAAATATTGACTTGGAGATTCTGCAAAAAGATTGTTTCAAAACTGCTCTATCAACAGGAAGATTCAACTCTGCATGTTGAATGCACACAGAACAAAGAAGTTTGTGAGAATGCTGCTGTCTAGTTTTTATGTTAATATAATTCCTTTTCCAGCATTGGCCTCGAAACACTCCAAATATCCACTTGCAGATTCTACAAAAAGAGTGTTTCAAAACTGCTCTATAAAAACAAAGGTTTAACTTTGTTAGTTGAATGCACACATCAAAAAGAATTTCTTAGAATGCTTTAGTCTAGTTTTAAGGTGAAGATATTCCCTTTTCCAGCATAGGCCTCAAAGCGCTCCAAATATTCACTTGTAGATTCTACAAAAATAGTGATTCTAAATTGCTCTATCAAAAGGAAGATTCAACTCTGTGAATTGAATGAAGTCATCACAAAGCAATTTCTCAGAATGCTTCTGTATAGTTTTTAAGTGAAGATATTTCCTTTTCCAGCATAGTCATCGAAGTGCTCTAAATATCCACCTGCAGATTCTAGAAAAAGAGTGTTTCAAAACTGCTCTCTCAAAAGGAATGTTCAGCACTGTGAATTGAATGCACACATCACAAAGAAGTTTCTGAGAATTCTTCTCTCTTGTTTGTATGTGAGAATATTCCCTTTTCCAGCTTAGGCCTCAAAGCGCTCCAAATATCCACTTGCAGATTCTGCAAAAAGAGTGTTTCAAAACTGCTGTATGAATAGGGTGGTTCAGCTCTGTGAGTTGAACGTGTACATCACAAAGAAGTTTCTGAAAATGCAGCTCTCTAGTTTTTATGTGAAGATATTTCCTTTTCCAGCTTAGGCATCAAAGTGCTCTAAGTATTCACATGCAACTTCTTCTAAAAGAGTGTTTCAAAGCTGCTGTATCAAAAGGACGGTTTAACTCTATAAGTTGAATGCACATGTCACAAAGAAATTTTTGAGAATGCTTCTGTCTTGTTTTTATGTGAAGATATTTCCTTTTCCAGCATAGTCCTCAAAGCGCTCCATGTATACACTTACAGATCCTCTAAAATCAGTGTTTCAAAACTGCTCTATCAAAAGAAAAGTTCAACTCTGGGAGTTGAATGCACACAACACAAAGAAGTTTCTGAAAACATTTCTCTCTTGTTTTTATGTGAAGATATTTCCTTTTCCAGCATAGGCCTCAAAGCGCTGTAAATAACCAATTGAAAATTCTACAAAAAAGGTGTTTCAAAACTGCTCTACAAAACAGAAGGTACAAGTCTGTGAGTTGAAAGCACACACCACAAATTAGTTTCTGAGACGGCTTCCGTCTAGTTTCCATATGAAGATATTTCCTTTTCCACCAGAGGCCGCAATCGCTCCAAATATCCACTTGCAGATTCTACAAAAAGAGTGTTTGAAAACTGCTCTATCAAAAGGAAGGTTCAACTCTATGAATTGACTGCACATATCACAAATAAGTTTCTGAGAATGCTTCTGTCTAGTTTTTTATGTGAAGATGTTTCCTTTTACAGCATAGGCCTTAAAGGGCTTCAAATATTCATTTGCCGATTCTACAAATAGAGTGTTTCAAAACTGCTCTATCAAAAGGAAGGTTCAACTCTGTGAGTTGAATGCACACATCAAAAAGAAGTTATTGACAATGCTTCTCTCTACTTTTTATGGGAAGTTATTTCCTTTTCCAGCATAGGCCTCAAAGCGCTCCACATATATACTTGCAAATTCTGCAAAAAGAGTGTTTCAAAACTGCTCTATCAAAAGGAAAGTTCAACTCTGTGAGTTGAATGCATGCATCACAAAGAAGTTTCTGAGAATGATTCTGTCTAGTTTTTATGTGAAAATATTTCCTTTTCCAGGTTTGGCCTCAAATTGCTCCAAATATCCACTTGCAGATTATAAAAAAAGAGTGTTTCAAAACTGCTCTATCAAATGAAGTTTCAACTCTCTAACTTGAATGTAGACATCACAAAGAAGTTTCTGAGAATGCTTCTGTCTAGTTTTTAAGTGAAGCTGTTCCCTTTTCCAGAATAGACCTCTAAGCGCTCAAAATATTGACTTGGAGATTCTGAAAAAAGATTGTTTCAAAACTGCTGTATCAAAAAGAAGGTTCAACTCTGTGTGTTGAATGCGCAGAGAGCAAAGAAGTTTGTGAGAATGCTGCTGTCTAGTTTTTATGTGAATATAATTCCTTTTCCAGCATTGGCCACAAAGCGATCCAAATATCCACTTACAGATTCTACAAAAAGAGTGTTTCAAAACTATTCTTTCAAAAGGAAGGTTCAACTCTGTGAATTGAATGCACACATCTCATGGATGTTTCTGATAATGCTTCTGTCTAGTTTTTAGTTGAAGATATTTCCTTTTACAGCATTGGCCTCAAAGCGCTCAAAATAACCACTTGCAGATTCTGCAAAAAGAGTGCATCAAACCTGCTCTATCAAAAGGATGTTTCAGCTCTGTGAATTGAATGCACGCATCACAAAGATGTTTATGAGAATGCTTCTGTCTAGTTTCTATGTGAAGATATTTCCATTTCCAGCATAGACATTAAAGGGCTTCAAATATACACTTGCAGATACTACAAAAAGAGCTTTTCAAAGCTGCTCTATCAAAAGGAAGGTTCAACTCTGTGAGTTGAATGCAAACGTCACAAAGAAGTTTCTGAGAATGTTTCTCTCTACTTTTTATAGGAAATAATTTTTTTTCCAGCATAGGCCTCAAAGCGCTCCAGATATTCACTTGCAGATTTTACAAAAAGACTGTTTCAAAACTGCTCTATCAAAAAGAATGTTCAACTCTGTGAGTTGAATGCACACATCAAAAAGAAGTTTCTGCGAATGCTTCTGTCTAGTTTTTATGTGAAGATATTCCCTTTTCCAGCTTAGAACTCAAAGCGCTCCAAATATCCCCTTGCAGATTCCACAAAATGAGTGTTTCAAAACTGCTCTATCAATAAAAGGGTTCAACTGCTTGAGTTGAATGCATATATCACAAAGAAGTTTCTGAGAATGCTACTATCTACTTTTTATGTGAAGATATTTCCTTTTCCAGCTTAGACCTTAAACTGCTTGCAATATTCACATGGAGATTCTACAAAAAGAGTGTTTCAAACTGCTCTATCCAAAGGAACGTTCAACTCAGTGTGTTGAAAGCACACATAACAAAGAAGTTCGTGAGAATGCTTCTGCCTAGTTTTTGTGAAGATATTTCCTTTTTCAGCATTGACCTCAAAGCGTTCCGTATATGCACTTGCAGATTCTCCAAAAATAGTGTTCCAAAACTGCTCTATCAAAAGGAAAGTTCAACTCTGTGAGTTGAATGAACACATCTCAAGGATGTTTCTGAAAACGCTTCTCTCTAATTTTTATGTGAAGGTATTTCCTTTTCCATCATTGGCATCTAAGGTATCAAAGTATCCACTTGGATAATCTACAAAAAGAGTGTTCCAAAACTGCTCTATCAAAAGGATTGCTCAACTCGGTGAGTTGAAGCCACACATCACAAAGAAATTTCTGAGAATGCTTCTGTATAATTTTTATGTGAAGATATTTCCTTTTCCATCATATGCCTTAAAGTGCTGCAAACAACCACTTGCAATTTCTACAAAAAGAGTTTTTCTAAACTGCTCTATCAAAAGGAAGGTACAAATCTGAAAGTTGAAAGTATGCATCACAAATTAGTTTCTGAGAAAACTTCTGTTTAGTTTTTAAATGAACATATTTCCTTTTCCCCCAGAATCTGTAATCACTCCAAATATTCCCTTGCATATTCGAAAAAAAAAGAGTGTTTTGAAACTGCCCTATCAATAGGAAGGTTCAACTCTGTGACCTGTAGGCACACATCACAAAGAAGTTTCTGAGAACGCTTCTGTCTAGTTTTTAGGTGAAGATATTTCCTTTTCAAGCATTGTCCTTAAAGGAGTCCAAATGTCCACTTGCAGATTCTATAAAAAGAGTGTTTCAAAACTGCGCTATCAAAAGGAATGTTCAACTCTATGAGTTGAATTCAGACATCACAAAGAAGTTTCTGAGAATGCTTCTGTCTAGTTTTTATGTGAAGATATTTCCTTTTCCAGCACAGGCCTCAAGGCGTTGAAAATATCCTCTTGCAGATTCTACAAAAAGAGTGTTTCAAAACTGCTCTATCAAAAGGAAGGTTCAACTCTGTGTGTTGAAAGCACACACACATCACAAATAAGTTTCTGAGAATGCCTGTTTCTAGTTTCTACGTGAAGATATTTCCTTTTCCAAGCACAGGCCTCATAGCCTTCCAAATATCCACTTGCAGATTCTTCAAAAATAGTATTTCAAAACTGGTCTATCAAAAGGAAATTTCATCTCTGTGATTTGAATGCACACACCACAAAGAAGTTTCTGAGTATACTTCTGTCTAGTTCTTATGGAAAAATATTTCCTTTTACAGCATAGGCCTCATGATGCCCCTAGTATCCAGTGGCAGATTCTACAAAAAGAGTGCTTCCAAACTGCACTATCAAAAGTAAGGTTCAACTCTGTGAGTTGAATGCACACATCACAAAGAAGTTTCTGAGAATGCTTCTCTCTTGTTTTTATGTGAAGATATTGCCTTTTCCAGCTTAGGATTCAAAGCACTCCAACTATCCACTTGCAGATAATACAAAAAGAGTGTTTCAAAACTTCACTATACAAAGGACGATTCAACTTTGAGAGTTGAAAGCATACATCACAAAGAAGATTCTGAAACCACTTCTCTTTAGTTTTTATGTGAAGATATTTCCTTTTCCAGCATAGGCATCAAAGAGATCAAAATATCCAATTGCAGAATCTAAAAAAGAGTGTCTCAAAACTGCTCTATCAGAAGGAATGTTCAACTCTGTGAGCTGAAGGCACACATCACAAAGAAGTTTCTGAAAACGCTTCTGTCTAGTTTTTATGTGAAGATATTTCTTTTTCCTGCATTGGCCTCAAAGTGCTGTAAATAACCAATTGCAAATTCTACAAAAAGAGTCTTTCAAAACAGCTCTATCAAAAGGAAGGTACAAGTCTGTGATTTGAAAGCACATATCACTAATTAGTTTCTGAGAACACTTCTGTCTAGTTTTTATATGAAGATATTTCTTTTTCCCCCAGAGGTCACAGTCGCTCCAAATATCCACTTGTAGATTCTACAAAAAGAGTATTTCAAAACTGCTCTATCAGAATGAAGGTTCAACTCTGTGAATTTAATGCACGCATCACAAAGAAGTTTCTGATAATATTTCTGTATAGTTTTTATGTGAAGATATTTCCTTTTCCAGCATAGGCCTTCAAGGGCTTCAAATATCCAGTTGCAGATTATGCAAAAAGAGTGTTTCAAAACTGTTCTATCAAAAGGAAGGTACAGCTCTGTGAGTTGAATGCACGCAGCAAAATGAAGTTTCTGAGAATACATCTCTCTACTTTTTATGGGAAGATATATCCTTTTCCAGCATAGGCCTCAAACTGCTCCAAATATCCTCTTGCAGATTCTGCAAAAACGGTGTTTCAAAACTGCTCTATCAAAAGGGGGTTTCAAAAGTGAAAGTTGATTGCACATATCACAAAGAATTTTCTGAGAATGCTTCTCTCTACTTTTTATAGGCAGATATTTCCTTTTCCAGCATAGGCCTATTCACTCCAAATATGCACTTGCAGATTCTATAAAAAGATGGTTTCAAAACTGCTCTATCAAAAGGAAGGTTCATCTCAGTGAGTTGAATGCACACATCACAAGGTACTTTCTGAGGATACTTCTATCTACTTTTTATTTGAAGATATTCCCGTTTCCAGCAAATGCATCATAGTGCTCCAAATATCCACTTGCAGATTCTAGAAAAAGAGTGTTTCAAAACTGCTCTATCAAAAGGAAGTTTCAACTCTGTGAGCTGAATGCACACATTGCCAAGAAGTTTCTGAGAATGCTTCTGTCTAGTTTTTATGTAAAGATATTTCTTTTTCCACCAAAGGCCTCAAAGTGCCCGAACTGTCCACTTGCAGATTCTACAAAAAGTGTTTCAAAACTGCTCTATCAAAAGGAAAGTTCAAGTCTGTGAGTTGAATGCAAATATCACAAAGAAGTTTCTCAGAATGCTTCTTTCTAGTTTTTATTTGAAGTTATTTCATTTTCCACCACAGCCCTCAAAGCTCTACAAATGACCACTTGCAGATTCTAAAAGCAGAGTGTTTCAAATTTGTTCTATCAAAAGAAATAGTCTACTCTTTGAGTTGCATGCACACATCACAAAGTAGTTTGTGAGAATTCTTCTATTTTGTTTTTATTTGAAGATATTGTCACTTCCAGTGAAGGCTTTGAAGCGCTCAAAATATACACTTGCTGATTCTACAAAAAGAGTGTTTCAAAACTGGTCTATCAAAAGGTTCAACTCAGTGAGTTGAATGGACACATCAAAAAGAAGTTATGAGAATGCTTCTGTCTAGTTTTTATGTGAAGATATTTCCTTTTGTACCATTGGTCTCAAAGTGCCTCAAATAACCACCTGCAGTTTCTACAAAAAGAGTGTTTCAAAACTGCACTATCAAAAGGATGGCTCAACTCTGTGAGTTGAATGCACTTATCATGAAGAAGCTTCTGAGAATGCTTCTATCTAGTTTCTATTTGAAGATATACACGTTTCCAAAGAAGTCCCAAAACTGTCCAAATATCCCATTGCAAATTGTACAAAAAGAGAGTTTCAAATCTGCTCTATAAAAGGGAAACTTCAACTCTGAGATTTGAATGCACAGATCTCAAAGAAGTTTCTGAGAAAGCTTCTGTACAGTGTTTATGTGAAGATATTCCCATTTCCAACAAAGGCCTCAAATCGGTCTAAATATCCCCTTGCAGATTCTACAAAAGGAGTGTTTCAAAACTGCTCTATCAAAAGGAAGGTTCAACTTTGTGAGTTGAATGCGCACATCGGAAAGAAGTTTCTGAGAATGCTTCTGTCTAGTTTTAATGAGAAGATATTTCCTTTTCCACTGAAGGCATCAAAGCGCCTAAAATGTCCTCTTTCAGGTTATAAAAAAGAGTTGTTTCAAAACTGCTGTATCGAAAGGAATGTTCAAGTCTGTGAGTTGAATGCACACATCAAAAGGAATTTCTGAGAATTCTTCTGTCCAGTTTTTATGTGAAGATATTCCCGTTTCCAACAAAGACCTCAAAACGCTACAAATATCCCCTTGCAGATTCTACAAAAAGAGTGGTTCGAAACTGCTCTATCGAAAGAAAGTTTCAACTCTGCGAGTAGAATGCACACATCACAAAATAGTTTCTGAGAATGCTTCTGTGCAGTTTTTATGTGAAGTTATTCCCATTTCCAACAAACGCCTCTACACGGTCCAAATATCCCCTTGCAGATTATACAAAAAGAGGGTTTCAAAACTGCTCTATCAAAAGGAAGGTTCAACTCCGTGAGTTGAATGCACACATCACAAAGTAATTTCTGAGAATGCTTCTGTGTAGTTTTTATGTGAAGATATTCCCGTTTCCAGAGATGGTGTCAATTCGGTCTAAATATCCACTTGCACGTTCTTCAAAAAGAGTATTTCAGAACTGCTCTGTGAAAAGGTATGTTCAGCTCTGTGAGTTGAATGAAAACATCACAAAGAAGTTTCTGAGAATGCTTCTGTCTAGATTTATTTTGAAGATATTTCCTTTCCACCATAGCCCTCAAAGCACTACAAATGTCCACTTGCAGATTCCACAAAAGGAGTGTTTCAAAACAACTCTCTCAAAAGAAAGGTTCATCTCTGTGAGTTCAATACACACATCACACAGTAGTTTCTGAGAATTGTACTGTCTAGCTTTTATTTGAAGATATTCCCTTCTCCAACTAAAGCTTCAAAGTGCTTCAAATATCCAATTGCAGATTTCACAAAAAAGAGTGTTCCAAAACTGCTATATCAAGACGAAAGTTGAACTCTGTGAGTTGAATGCACACATCACAAAGAAGTTTCTGTCTAGCTTTTATGTGAAGATATTTCCTTTTCCAGTGAAGGCCTCAAAGCACTCCAAATGTACTCTTGTAGATTCTACAAAAAAGATGTTTCAAAACTGGTCTATCAAAAGGAAGGTTCAAATCCGTGAGATCAATTCACACATCACAAAGAATTTTCTGAGAATGCTTCTGTCCAATTTTTATGTGAAGATATTCCCATTTCCAATGAAGGCCTCAAAACGCTCCAATTATCCCCTTGCAGGTTCTACAAAAAGAGTGTTCAAAACTACTCTATTGAAAGGAAGGTTCAATTATGCAAGTAGAATGCACACATCACAAATTAGTTTCTGAGAATACTTCCGTCTAGTTTTTATTCGAAATTATTCTCATTACTAATGAAGGCCTCAAAGCAGTGCACATATCCAGTTGCAGATTCTACAAAAAGAGTGTTTCAAAACTCTTCAATCAGAAGAAAGGTTCAACACTGTGAGTTAAACGCCCACATCACAATGAAGTTTCTGAGAATGCTTCTGTCTGGTTTTTATGTGAAGACATTCCCGTTTACAATGAAGGCCTCAAATAGGTCAAATATCCAATTGCAGATTGTACAAAAACAGTGTTTCAATACTGCTTTACCAAAAGGATGGTTCAACTCTTTGAGCTAAATGCACACATCAAAAAACAAGTTTCTGAGAATGCTTCTGTCAAGTTTTTATGTGAAGATATTCCCTTTTTCAATGAAAGCCTCAAATTGGTCCACTTCTCCCCTTGCAGATTCTACAAATAGAGTGTTTCAAAACTGCTGTATGAAAAGTTATGTTCAATTATGTGAGTTGAATGCACACATCACAAAGATGTTTCTGAGAATGCTTCTGTCTAGTTTTTATAGGAAGATATTCCCTTTTCCAGCATAGGCCTCAAATCGCTCCAAATATCCAATTGCAGATTGTACAGAAAGGGTGTTTCAAAACAGCTCTATCAAAAGGAAGGTTCAACTCTGTGAGTTGAATGCATTCATCACAAAGAAGTTTCCGAGAATGCTTCTGTCCAGTTTTTATGTGAAGATATTTCCTTTTTCAGCAAATGCCTCAAAGTGCTCCAAATATCTACCTGCAGATTCTACAAAAGAGTGTTTCAAAACTGCTCTATCAAAAATAAAGTTCAAATCCGTGAGCTGAATGCACTCATCACAAAGAAGTTTCTGAGAATGCTTCTGTCTACTTTTAATGTGAAGGTATTACCTTTTTCACCATTGGCCTCAATGCGCTCCTAACATCCACTTGCAGACTCTCCAAAAAGAGTGTTTCAAAGCTGTCCTATCAAAAGGAAGGTTCAACACTGTGAGCTGAATGCACCCATCACAAAGTAGTTTCTGATAATGCTTCTGTCTAGTTTTTATGTGATGAGATTTCCTTTTCCAGCATAGGTCTGAAAGCGCTAAAAATATCCACTTGTAGATTCTCCAAAAGTGTTTTTTTAAAACTGTTCGATAAAAAGGGAAAGTTCAAATCTGTGAGTTGAATGCACTCTTCACAAAAAGTTTCTGAGAATGCTTCTGTCTAGTTTTTTTGTGAAGATATTTCCTATTCCAGCATAGGCCTCAAAACGCTCCAAATATCCACTTGCAGATTCTACTAAGAGAGTGTTTCAAATCTGTTCTACCAAAAGGAAGGTTCAACACCGTGAGTTGAATGCACTCATCACAAAGAAGTTTCTGAGAACGTTTCTGTCTTGTCTGTATGTGAAGATATTTCTATTTCCATCATAGGCCTCAAATCGCTCCAAATATCCAGTTGCAGATTGTACAGAAAGGATGTTTCAAAACAGCTCTATCAAAAGGAATGTCCAACTCTGTAAGTTGAATGCATACATCACAAAGTACTTTCTGAGAATGCTTCTGTCTGCTTATCATGTGAAGATAATTCGTTTTCAAGCATAGGCCTCAAATCGCTCTAAATATCCACTTGCAGATTCTACAAAAAGAGTGTTTCAAAACTATTCCATCAAAAGGAAGTTTCAATCCTGTGAGTTGAATTTATGAGGCAAAGAGAAGTTTCTGAGAATGCTTCTGTCTAGTTTTTATGTGAAGATATTCCCTTTTCCAGCATTGGCCTCACATCGCTCCAAATATCCACTGGCAGATTCTACAAAAAGCGTGTTTCAAAACTGCTCTATCAAAAGGAAGGTTCAACACTGTGAGTTGAATGCACACATCACAAACAAGTTTCTGAGAATGCTTCTGTCTTGTTTTTATGTGAAGATATTTCATTTTCCTGCATAGGCCTCAAAGCGCTCCACATATACCCTTGCAAATACTACAAAAAGAGTGTTTCAAAACTGCTCTATGAAAAGGAAGGTTCACGTCTGTGAGTTGAATGCACACATAAGAAAGACGTTTCTGAGAATGCTTCAATCTAGTTTTTATGTGAATTTATTTCCTTTTCCAGCATAGGCCTCAAAGCACTCCAAATATCCACTTGCAGATTCAACACAAAGAGTGTTTCAAAACTCTTCTATCAAAAGGAAGGTTCAACTTTGTGAGTTGAATGCACTCATCAAAAAGAAGTTTCTGAGAATGCTTCAGTCTTGTTTGTATGTGAAGATATTTCTATTTCCATCATAAGCCTCAAATCGCTCCAAATATCCAATTGTAGGTTGTACAGAAAGGGTGTTTCAAAACAGCTCTATCAAAAGGAATGTTCAACTCTGTAAGTTGAATGCACACATCACAAAGAACTTTCTGAGAATGCTTCTGTCTACTTATCACATGAAGATATTTCATTTTCAAGCATAGGCCTCAAATCACTCTAAATATCCACTTGCAGATACTACAAAAAGAGTGTTTCAAAACTATTCTAACAAAAGGAAGTTTCAGGTCTGTGAGTTGAATTTACGAGGCACAGAGAAGTTTCTGAGAATGCTTCTGTCTAGTTTTTATGTGAAGATATTCCCTTTTCCAGCATTGGTGTCACATCACTCCAAATATGCACTTGCAGATTCTACAAAAAGGGTGTTTCAAAAGTGCTCTATCAAAAGGAAGGTTCAACACTGTGATTTGAATGCACACATCGCAAACAAGTTTCTGAGAATGCTTCTGTCTTGTTTTTATGTGAAGATATTTCGTTTACCTGCATAGCTCTCAAAGCGCTCCACATATACCCCTGCAAATTCTACAAAAAGAGTGTTTCAAAACTGCTCTATCAAAAGGAAGGTTCACTTCTGTGAGTTGAATGCACACATATGAAAGACGTTTCTTAGAATGCTTCAATCTAGTTTTTATGTGAATTTATTTCCTTTTCCAGTATAGGTCTCAAAGGGCTCCAAATATCCACTTGCAGATTCCACAAAAAGAGTGTTTCAAAACTCTTCTATCAAAAGGAAGGTTCAACTTTGTGAGTTGAATGCACTCATCAAAAAGAAGTTTCTGAGAATGCTTCTGTCTGGTTTTTATGTGAAGATATTTCCTTTTCCGGCATAGGCTTTAAAGCACTCCAAATATCCACTTGCAGATTCTACAAAAAGAATGCTTCAAAACTCTTCTATCAAAAGGAAGGTTCAACTTTGTGAGTTGAATGCTCTCATCACAAAGAAGTTTCTGAGAATGCTTCTGTCTATTTTTTATGTGAAGATATTTCCTTTTCCAACATAAGCATCAAAGCCCTCCAAGTATCCACTTACACAATCTACAAAGAAAGAGTTTCAAAACTGTTCTATCAAAAGGAATGTTCAACACTATCAGTTGAATGCACTCATCACAGAGAAGTTGCGGAGAATGCTTTTGTCTAATTTATAAGTGAAGATATTTCCTTTTCCATCATAGGCCTGAAATCGCTCCAAATATCCACTTGCAGATTCTACAAAAATAGTGTTTCAAAACTGTTCTATCAACAGGAAGGTTCAACTGTGTGAGTTGAATGCACGCACCACTAAGAAGTCTCTGAGAATTCTTCTGTCTAGTTTTAATGTGAAGATATTTCGTTTTCCAGCACAGCACTCAAACGCCCCAAATATCAAATTGCAGATACTACAAAAAGAGTGTTTCAAACCTGAACTATCAAAAGGAATGTTCAAGACTGTGAGTTGAATTCATAAAGCACAGGGAAGTTTCTGTCAATGCTTCTGTATAATTATTATGGGAAAATATCTCCTTTTCCAGCTTAGGCCTCAAGCGCTCCAAATATCCACTTGCCGTTACTACAGAATGGGTGTTTCAAAACTGCTGTATCAAAAGGAAGGTTCCACACGGTGAGTTGAATGCATACATCACAAAGAAGTTTCTGAGAATGCTTCTGTCTACTTTTTATGTGAAGATATTTCCTTTTCCAGCATAGGCCTCAAATTGTTCCAAACATCCACTTGCAGATTCTACAAAAAGAGTGTTCCAAAATTGCTCAATCAAAAGATGGTTCAAGTCTTTGAGTTGAATGCACTCATCACAAAGAAGTTTCTGAAATTGCTTCTGTCTAGTTTTTCTGTGAAGATATTTCCTTTTCCAGCATAGCGCTCAAGGCGCCCCAAATATCAACTGGCAGACACTACAAAAAGAGTGTTTCAAACCTGAGCTATCAAAAGGAATGTTCAAGTCTGTGAGATGAATTCATAAAGCACAGGGAAGTTTCTGATAATGCTTCAGTCTAATTTTTATGTGAAGATATTTCCTTTTCCAGCATAGGCCTCAAGCGCTCCAAATATCCACTTGCAGACTCTACAGAAAGGGTGTTTCAAAACTTCTCTATCAAAAGGAAGGTTCAACTCTGATAGTTGAATGCATACATCACAAAGAAGTGTCTGAGAATGCTTCTGTCTATTTTTTATGTGGATATATTTCCTTTTCCAGCATAGGCCTCAAATTGCTCCAAACATCCACTTGCAGATTCCACAAAAAAGTTTTTCAAAATTGCTCTATCAAAAGAAGGTTCAAGTCTTTGAGTTGAATGCACTCATCACAAAGAATTTTCTGAGATTTTTTCTGTCTATTTTTTATGTGAAGATATTTCCTTTTCCAGCATAGGCCTCAAAGCCCTCAAAACATCCACTTGCAGATTCTATAAAAAGAATGTTTCAGAACTGTTCTATCAAAAGGAAGGTTCAATTCTGTGAGTTGAATGCATTCATCAAATAGAAGTTTCTGAGAGTACTACTGTCTAGTTTTTATGTGAAAATATTCCCTTTTCCAGTGTAGGCCTCATAGCACTCCAAATATCCACTTGCAGATTCTACAAAAGGAGTGTTCCAAAACTGCTCTATCAAAAGGAAGGTTCAAGTCTGTGAGTTGAAGGCACTCATCTCGGATATTCCCTTTTCCATCGTAGGCCTCAAAGAGCTCCAAATATCCACTTGCAGATGCCATAAAAAGAGTGTTTCAAAAATGTTCTGTCAAATGGAAGTTTCAACTCTGTGATTTGAATGCACTCATCACCAAGAAGTTTCTGAGAATGCTTCTGTCTAGTTTCTATGTGATGATATTTCCTTTTTCAGCATAGAACACAAAGCAGTCCAAATATCCACTTGCAGATTCTACAATAACAGTATTTCAAAACTGCTCTATCAAAAGAAAGGTTCAAGTCTGTGAGTTGAATGCATAAATCACAGGGAAGTTTCTGTGAATGCTTCTTTAATATTTTTATGTGAAGATTTTCCCTTTTCCAGCATAGTCCTCAAATATCTCCAAATATCCACTGGTAGATTCTACAAAAAGTGTGTTTCAAAACTGCTCTATCAAAACGAATGTTCAACTCTGTGAGTTGAAAGCACACATTACAAAGAAGTTTCTGAGAATGCTTCTGTCTAGTTTTTATGTGAGGATATTTCCTTTTACAGCATGGGTCTCAAAGGACTCCAAATATACCCTTGAAGATTCTACAAAGAGAACTTTTCAAAACTGTTCTATCAAAAGGAAGGTTCATCTCTGTGAGTTCAATGCACTGATCACAGAGAAGTTTCTGATAATACTTCTGTCTAGTTTTTATTTGAAGATATTTCCCTTTCCAGCATAGGCCTCAAAGCACTCCAAATATCCACTTGCAGATTCTACAAAAAGTGTCTTACAAAACAGCTCTATGAAAAGGAAGGTTCAAGTCTGTGAGTTGAACGCACTCATAACAAAGAAGTTTCTGAGAATGCTTCTGTCTAGTTTTTATATGAAGATATTTCCTCTTCCATCATAGGCCTAAATGAGCCCAAATATCCACTTGCAGATTCTACAAAGGGAGTGTTTCAAAACTGTTCTATGAAAAGAAAGGTTCAACTCTGCGAGTTCAATGCACTCATCACAAAGTACTGTCTGAGAATGCTTTTGTCTATTTTTTATGTGAAGATATTTCCCTTTCCAACATAGGTATCAAAGCGCTCCAAATATCCAAATGCAGATTCCACAAAAAGAGTGTTTCAAAACAGCTCTATCAAAAGGAAAGTTCAAGTCTGTCAGTTGAATGCACTCATCATGAAGAAGTTTCTGAGAATGCCTCAGCTTAATTTTTATGTGAAGATATTACCTTTTCCAGCATAGGCCTCAAAGCGCTCCAAATATCCACTTGCAGATACTACAAAACGAGTGTTTCAAAACTGCTC
The DNA here is from genome assembly GCF_028885655.2 of Pongo abelii. Taxonomy (NCBI): domain Eukaryota; kingdom Metazoa; phylum Chordata; class Mammalia; order Primates; family Hominidae; genus Pongo; species Pongo abelii. Next base: position 17,461,395 of record NC_071997.2, on the reverse strand, counting down.
TGTCAAAAGGAAGGTTCAAGTCTGTGAGTTGAATGCACTCATCTCAAAGAACTTTCTGAGAATGCTTCTGCTTAGCTGTTATGTGAAGATGTTTCCTTTTCCTGCATAGGCCTGTAAGCGCTCCAAATATCCACTTGCAGATTGTACAAAAAGAGTGTTTCAAAACTGTTCTATAAAAGGGAAAGTTCAACTCTGTGAGTTCAATGCTCTCATCACAGAGAAATTTCTGAGAATGCTTCTGTCTAGTTTTTATATGAAGATATTTCCTTTTCCATCATAGGCCTCAAAACGCTCCAAATATCCACTTGCAGATTCTACAAAAAGAGTGTTTCAAAACTGTTCTATCAAAAGTAATGTTCAACTCTGTGAGATGAATGCCCTCATCATAAAGAAGTTTCTGAGAATGTTTCTGTCTAGTTTTTATGTGAAGATATTTCCTTTTCCAGCATAGGCCTCAAATCGCTCCAAATATCCACATGCAGATTCTACAATAAGAGTTTTTCGAAACTGCTCTATCAAAAGGAAGGTTCAAGTCTGTGAGTTAAATGCCTAAAGCAAAGTGAAATTTTTGAGAATGCTTCTGTCTACATTTTCTGTGAAGATATTCCCTTTTCCAGCAAAGGTCAGAAAGCGCTCCAAATATCCACTTGCAGATTCTACAAAATGTGTGTTTCAAAACTGCTCTATCAAAGGAAACTTCAAGTCTGTGAGTTGAATTCATAAAGCACAGGGAAGTTTCTTAGAATGCTTCTGTCTAGTTTTTATGTGAAGACATTCCCTTTTCCAGCATAGGCCAGAAAATGCTCCAAATATCCACTTGCAGATTCTATAAAAAGTGTTCCAAAACTACTCAATCAAAAGGAAAGTTCAAGTCTGTGAGTTGAATTCATAAAGCACAGGGAAATTTCTTAGAATGCTTCTGTCAAGTTTTTATGTGAAGATATTTCCTTTTCCATCATAGGCCTCAAATCGATCCAAATATCCACTTTCAGATTCTACAAAAAGGGTGTTTCAAAACTTCTCTACCTAAAGGAAGGTTCAACTCTGTGAGTTGAGTGCACACATCACAAAGAAGTTTCTGAGAATGCTTCTGTCTAGTTTTTATGTGAAGACACTTCCTTTTCCAGCATAGGCCTCAAAGCGCTCCAAATATCCAATTGCAGATTCCACAAAAGGAGTGTCTCAAAACGACTCTATCAAAAGGAAAGTTCAAGTCTGTCAGTTGAATGCACTCATCATGAAGAAGTTTCTGAGAATGCTTCAGCTTAATTTTTATGTGAAGATATTTCCTTCTCCAGCATAGACCTCAAAGCTGTCCAAATATCCACTTGCAGTTTCTTCAGTAAGAGTGTTTCAAAACTGTTCTATCAAAGGGAAAGTTCAAGTCTGTGAGATAAATGCATAACACACAGGAAGTTTCTGATAATGCTTCTGTCTTGATTTTATGTGAAGATATTCCCTTTTACAGCATAGGCCTCAAAGCGCTCCAAATATCCACTTGCAGATTCTACAAAAAGAGTGTTTCAAAACTGCTCTATCAAAAGGAAGGTTCAAGTCTGTGAGTTGAATTCATAAAGCACAGGGTAGTTTCTGAGAATGTTTCTGTCTAGTTCTTATGTGAAGATATTTCCTTTTCCAATATAGGCCTCAAAGCTCTCCAAATATACACTTGCAGATCCCATAAAAAGGGTGTTTCAAAACTGCTCTATCAAAAGGAAGGTTCAACACTGTTAGTTGAATGCGCACATCACAAAGAAGTTTCTGAGAATGCTTCTGTCTAGTTTTTATGTGAAGATATTTCCTTTTTCAGCATCAGCCCCAAAGCGCTCCAAATATGCACTTGCAGATTCTACAAAGAGAGTTTTCCAAAACTGTTCTACCAAAACGAAAGTTCAACCCTGTGAGTTGAATGCACACATCACAAAGAAGTTTTGGAGAAAGCTTCTACTTAATTTTTGTAAGAAGATGTTTCCTTTTCCATCATAGGCCTCAAAGCACTCCAAACATGCACTTGAAGATTCTACAAAAGGATTGTTTAAAACTGCTCTATGAAAAGTTAGGTTTAAGTCTGTGAGTTAAATGGACACATCACAGATACTTCCTTTTCCATCATAGACCTCAAAGCACTCTATATATCCACCTGCAGATTCTTTAAAAAGAGGGTTTCAAAACTGTTCTATTAAAAAGAGGGTTCAACTCTGTGAGTTGAAAGCACTCACAACAAAGAATTTGATGAGAATACTTCTGTCTAGTTTTTATGTGAAGATATTTAATTTTCCAACATAGGCCTCAAAGCGCTCCAAATGTCCACTTGCAGACTCTACAAAAAGATTGTTACAAAACTGCTCTAACAAAAGGAAGGTTCAAGTCTGGGAGTTGAATGCACTCATCACAAAGAAGTTTCTGAGAATGCTTCTGCTTATTTTTCATGTGAAGATATTTCCATTTCCAGCATAGGCCTCAGAGTGCTCCAAATATCCACTTGCAGATTGTACAAAAACAGTGTTTCAAAACTGTTCTTTCAAAAGGAAGGTCAGCTCTGTGAGTTGAATGCACTTATCACAGAGAAGTTTCTGAGAATGCTTCTGTCTAGTTTTTATGTGAAGATATTTCCTTTTCCATCGTAGGCCCCAAAGTGCTCCAAATATCCACTTCCAGATTCTACAAAAAGAGTGTTTCAAAACTTTTCTATCAAAAGGAAGTTTCAACTCTGTGAGTTGAATGCACTCATCACAAAGAATTTTCTGAGAATGCTTCAGACTAGTCTTTATGTGAAGATATTTCCTTTTCCAGCATAGGCCTCAATGTGCTCAAAATATCCACTTGGAGATTCTAGAAAAAGAGTGCTTCAGAACTGTTCTATCAAAAGGAAGGTTCAAATTTGTGAGTGAAATGCACTCATCAGAAGGTAGTTTTTCAGAATTCTTCTGACTATTTTTAATGTGAAGATGTTTCCATTTCCAGCATAGGCCTCAAAGCGCTCCAAATATCCACTTGCAGATTCTACAAAAAGAGTGTTTCAAAACTGCTCTATCAAAAGGAAGGTTCAAGTCTGTGAGTTGAATGCACTCATCACAAAGGAGTTTTGGAGAATGCTTCTGTCTATTTTTTATGTGAAGATATATCCTTTTAAAGTGTACACCTGAAAGTGCTCCAAATATCCACTTGCAGATTCTACAAAGAGAGTGTTTCAAATCTGTTACATCAAAAGGAAGGTTCAACTCTGTGAGTTGAATGCACTCATCACAGAGAAGTTTCTGAGACTGCTTCTGTCTGGTTTTTATGTGAAGATATTACCATTTCCATCATAGTTCTCAATGCACTCCAAATATTCATTTGCAGATTCTGCAAAAATAGTGTTTCAAAACTGTTCTATCAAAGGGAAGGTTCAACTCCGTGAGTTGAATGCATGCATCACAAAGAAGTTTCTGAGAATACTTCTGTCTAGTTTTTATGTGAAGATACTTACTTTTCCAGCCTAGGCTTCAAATCCCTCCAAATATTCACTTGTAGATGCTACAAAAAGAGTGTTTCAAAAGTGCTCTATGAAAAGGAAGTTTCAGATCTGTTAATTGAATGCACTCATCATAAAGAAGTTTCTGAGAATGCTTCTGCTTAGTTTTTATGTGAAGATATTTCCCTTTACTGTATAGGCCTCAAAGCACTCCAAATATTCACTTGCAGATTGTTCAAAAGAGTGTTTCAAAACCGTTCTGTCAAAAGGAAGGTTCAACTCTATGAGTTGAATGCAGTCGTCACAGAGAAGTTTCTGAGAATTCTTTTCTCTAGTTTTTATGAGAAGGTATTTCCTTTTCCATCATAAGCCCCAAAGTTTTCAAAATATCCACTTGCAGATTCTACAAAAAGAGTGTTTCAAAACTGTTCTATCCAAAGGAAGGTGCAACTCTTTGAGTTGAATGCACTCATCACAAAGAAGTTTCTGAAAATCCTTTTGTCTATTTTTTATGTGAAGATATATCCTTTTCCAGCATAGGCCTCAAAGCCCTCCAAATATCCACTTGCAGATTCTACAAAAAGAATGTTTGAAAACTGCTCTATCAAAAGAATGGTTTAAGCCTGTGATTTGAATTCACTCATCACAAAGAAGTTTCTTAGAATGCTTCTGTCAATTTTTTGTGTGAAGTTATTTCCGTTTCCAGAATAGGCCTCAAAGTGCTCCAAATATCCACTTGCAGATCCTACAAAAAGAGTGTTTCAAAACTGCTCTATTAAAAGGAAAGTTCAAGTCTGTAAGTTGAATGTGTAAAGCACAGTGAAGTTTCTGAGAATGATTCTCTCTAGTTTTAATGTGAAGATATTTCCTTTTCCAGCATAGGCCTCAAAGTGCTCCAAATATTCAGTTGCAGATTCCACAAAAACGGTGTTTCAAAACTGCTATATCAAATGGAAGGTTCAACTACGTTAGTTGAATGCACTCATCACAAAGATGTTTCTGAGAATGCTTCTGTCTAGTTTTTATGTAGAGATGTTTCCTTTTCCAGCATATCCCCAAAAGCGCTCCAAATATCCACTTGCAGATTTTAAAAAGGGTTGTTTCAAAAGTGCTCTATCAAAAGGAAGTTTAAACTCTGTGAGTTGAATGCACTCATCTCAAAGAAGTTTCTGAAAATGCTTCTGTCTAGTTTTTATGTGAAGATATTTACTTTTCCAGTATAGGCCTCAAAGCGCTCCAAATATCCACTTGCAGATTCTACAAAGGGGTGTTTCCAAACTGCACTATCAAAAGTATGGTTTAACTCTGTGAGTTGAATGCACACATCACAAAGAAGTTTCTGATAATGCTTCTGTTTAGTTTTTATGTGAATATATTTCCTTTTCCAGCACAGGCCTTAAATTGCTCCAAATATCCACTTGCAGATTCTACAAAAATGGTGTTCCAAACTGCTCAATCAAAAGGAAGGTTCAATCTGTGAGTTGAATACAATCATTACAGAGAAGTTCCTTGGAAAGCTTCTTTCTAGTTTTTATGAGAAAATATTTCCTTTTCCATCATAGGCTTTAAAGTGCTCCTAATATCCACATGCAGATTCTACAAAAAGAGTGTTTCAAAACACTTCTATGAAAACGAAGGTTCAACTGTGTGAGTTGAATGCACTCATCACAAAGAAGTCTCTGAGAATGCTTCTGTCTAGTTTTTGTGTGAAGATATTTTCTTTTCTAGCATAGGCCACAAAGCCCTCCAATTATAAATTGCTGATCCTACAAAAAGTGTGTTTCAAATCTCTTCTATCAATAGGAAAGTTCAACTCTGTGAGTTGAATGCACTCATCACAGAGAACTTTCTGAGAATGCATCTGTCTAGTTTTTATGGACGATATTTCTTTTTCCATCATACGTCTCAAAGCGTTCCAAATATAAACTTACAGATTGAACAAAAAGACTGTTTCAAAACTGTCCTATCAAAAAGAAGATTGAACTCTGCGAGTTGAATGCACTCATCACAAAGCAGTTTCTGAGAATGTTTCTGTCTAGTTTTTGTGTGAAGATATTTCCTTTTCCAGCATAGTCCCCAAAGCACTCCAAATATCCACTTGCAGATTCTACAAAGAGAGTGTTTCCAAAGTATTCTATCAAAAGGAAGGTTCAACTCTGTCAGTTTAATGCACTCTTTCTGAGAATACTTCTGTCTAGTTTTTATGTGAAGATATTTCCTTTTCCCGCATAGACCGCAAAGCGCTCCAAATATCCACTTGCAGATTGTACGAAAAGGGTGTTTCAAAACTGCTATCAAAAGGAAGGTTCAATTCTGTGAGTTGAATGTACTCATCACAAAATAGTTTCTGAGAATGCTTCTGTCTAGTTTTTATGTGAAGATATTTCATTTTCCAGCATTGGCCTCAAAGCGCTCCAAATATCCATTTGCAGATTCTACAAAAAGGGTGGTTCAAATCTGCTCTGTCAAAAGTAAGCTTCAACTCTGTGAATTGAATGCACACATCTCAATGAAGTTTCTGAGAATGCTTCTGTTTAGTTTTTATGTGAAGATATTTCCTTTTCCAGCTTAGGCCTCAAAGCATTCAATCTATCCACTTGCAGAATCAACTAAAAGTGTGTTTCAAAACTGCTGATTCAAAAGCAAGGTTCAACTCTGTGAGTTGAATGCGCACATCACAAAGAAGTTTCTGAAAATGCTTCTGTCTAGTTTTTATGTGAAGATATTTTCTTTTATAGCATAGGCCTCATAGCGCTCCAAATGTCCACCTTCAGATTCTACCAAAAGAGTTTTTCAAAACTGCTCTATCAAAAGGAAAGTTCAACTCTGTGAGTTGAATGCAATCATCACAAAGATGTTTCTGAGAATTCTTCTGTATAACTTTTATGTGAAGACATTTCGTTTTCGAGCATAGGCCTCATAGCGCTCCAAATATCCACTTGCAGATTCTACAAAAAGAGTGTTTCAAAACTTTTCTATCAAAAGAAAATTTCAACTGAGGGAGTTCAATGCACTCATCACAGAGAAGTTTATGAGAATGCTTCTGTCTAGTTTTTATGTGAAGATATTTCTTTTTCCTTTATAGGCCTCAAAGCACTCCAAATATCCACTTGCAGATTCTACAAAAAGAGTGGTTCAAAACCGTTCTATCAAAAGGAAGGTTCAACTCTGTGAGTTGAATGCACTCATCAAAAAGAAGTTTCCGATAGAGCTTCTGTCTTGTTTTTATGTGAAGATATTTCCTATTCCAGCATAGGCATGAAAGTGCTCTAAGTATCGACTTGCAGATTCTACAAAAAGAGTGTTTCAAATCTGCTCTAACAAAAGGCAGGTTCAAGCCTGTAAGTTGAATGCACACATCTCAAAGAAGTGTCTGAGAATGCTTCAATCTAGTTTTTATGTGAAGTTGTTTCCTTTTCCAGCAAAGGCCTCAAAGCGCTCCAAATAATAACTTGGAGATTCTACAAAAAGAATGTTTCAAAAGTGTTCTACCAAAAGGAAGGTTCACCTCTGTGAGGTGAATGTGCACATCACAAAGAAGTTTCTCAGAATGCTTCTGTCTAGTCTTTATGTGAAAATATTTCCTTTTGCAGCATAGGCCTCAAAAAGCTGCAAATATCCACGTGCATATTCTATAAAAAGAGTGTTTCAAAATTGTTGCATGAAAAGAAAAGTACAACTCTGTAAGGTGAATGCATTCATCACAGAGAAGATTCTGAAAATGCTTCTGTCTAGTTTTTATGTGAAGATATTTCCTTTTCAATCATAAGCCTCAAAGTGCTCCAAGTATCCACTTGAAGATTCTGAAAAAAGAGTGTTTCAAATTTCCTCTATCAAAAGGATGGTTCAACTCTGTCAATTGAATGCAGTCATCACAAAGAAGTTTCTTAGAATGCTTCCAACGAGTTTTTATGTGAAGATATTTTCCTTTCTATCATAGGCCTCGAAGTGCTCCAAATATCCACGTGTAGATTCTACAAACAGAGTGTTTTAAAACTGCTGCATCAAAAGGAAAGTTCAAGTCTGTGAGTTGAATGCATAAAGCAGAGGGAAGTTTCTGAGAATGCTTCTCTCTAGTTTTTATGTGAAGATATTTCCTTTTCCAGCATAGGTCTCAAAGCACTCCAAATATCCACTTGCAGATTCCACAAAAATGGTGTTTCAAAACTGCTATATCAAATGGAAAGTTCAACTCCTTTAGTTGAACGCACTTATCACATAGAAGTTTCTGAGAATGCTTCTGTCTAGTTTTTATGTCATGATATTTCCTTTTCCAGCATAGGCCTCAAAGCGCTCCAAATATCCACTTGCAGATACTACAAAAAGGGTGTTTCGAAACTCCTCTATCAAAAGTAAGGTTCAACACTGTGAGTTGAATGCACACATCACAAAGAAGTTTCTTAGAATGCTTCTGTTTAGTTTTTATGTGAAGATATTTCCTTTTCCAGCATAGGCCTCAAAACATTCCAAATATCCACTTGCAGATTCTATAAAAAGTGTGTTTCAAAACTGCTGTTTCAACACGAAGTTTCAACTCTGTGAGTTGAATGTGCACATCACAAAGAAGTTTCTGAGAATGCTTCTGTCTACTTTTTATGTGAAGATATTTCCTTTTCTTGCATAGGCCTCATAGCGCTCCAAATATCCACTTTCAGATTCTGCCAAAAGAGTGTTTCAAAACTGCTCTATTAAAAGAAATTTCAAGTCTGTGAGTTAAATGCATTCATCATAAAGATGTTTCTGTGAATTCTTCAATCTAGTTTTTTGTGAACATATTTCCTTTTCCAGCTTAGGTCTCAAAGCGCTCAAAATATCCACTTGCAGATCCTACAAAAAGAGTGTTTCAAAACTGTTCTATCAAAAGAAAGGTTCAACTAAGGGAGTTCAATGCACTCATCATAGAAAAATTTCTGAGAATACTGCTGTCTAGTTTTTATGTGAAGATATTTCCTTTTCCAGAATAGGCCTCAAAGCACTCCAAATATCCACTTGCAGATTCTGCAAAAAGAGTGTTTCAAAACTGCTCTTTCAAAAGGAACGCTCACCTCTGTGAATTGAATGTCCTCATCACAAAGAAGTTTCTGAGGATTCTTCTGTCTAGTTTTTATGTGAAGATATTTCCGTTTCCAGCATAGGCCTCAAAGTGCTCCAAATATCCACTTGCAGATTCTACAAAAAGAGGGTTTCAAAACTGCTCTATCAAAAGGAAGGCTCAAATTGGTGAGATGAATGCACTCATCACAAAGAAGTTTCTGAGAATGCTACTGTCTAGTTTTAATGTGAAGATATTTCCTTTTCCAGCATAGACCTCAAAATGCTCCAAATATCCACTTGCAGATTGTTGAAACAGAGTGTTTCAACACTGTCCTATCAAAAGGAGGGTTCAACTCTGAGAGTTGAATGGACTCATCACATAGAAGTTTCCCAGAATCCTTCTGTTTAGTTTTTATGTGAAGATGTTTCCATTTCCAGCATAGGCCTCAAAGAGCTCCAAATATCCACTTGCAGATTTTACAGAAAGGGTGTTTCAAAGCTGCTCTATGAAAAGGAATTTTAAACTCTGTGAGTTGAATGCACTCATCACAAAGAAGTTACTCATAATGCTTCTGTCTAGTTTTAATTTGTAGATATTTAATTTTCCAGTATAGGCCTCCAAGCGCTCCAAATATCCACTAGCAGATACTACAAAAAGGGTGTTTCAAAACTGCTCTATCAAAAGTATGGTTCACCTCTGTGAGTTGAATGCACATATAACAAAGAAGTTTCTGAAATGCTTCTGTTTTGTTTTCATGAGAAAATATTTCCTTTTCCATCATAGGCCTCAAACCGCTCCAAATATCCACCTGCAGATTCTACAAAAAGTGTGTTTGAAAACTATTCTATCAAAAGGAAAGCTCAACTCTGTGGGTTGAAAGCACTCATCACAGAGAACTTTCTGAGAATGCATCTGTCTATTTTTTAAGAGAAGATATTTACTTTTCGAGCATAGGCCTCAAAGCATTCCAAACATCCACTTGCAGATTCTACTAAAAGTGTGTTTCAAAACTGCTGTTTCAAAAGTAAGGTTCAACTCTGTGAGTTGAATGCACACATCCAAAAGAAGTTTCTGAGAATGCTTCTTTCTAGTTTTTATGTGAAGATATTCAATTTTCTGGCATAAGCCTCATAGCACTCCAAATATCCACTTTGAGATTCTACCAAAAGAATTTTTCAAAACTGCTCTATCAAAAGGAAAGTTCAAGTCTGTGAGTTGAATGCACTCAACACAAAAATATTTCTGAGAATTCTTCTGTCTAGTTATTATGTGAAGATATTTCCTTTTCCAGCATAGGCCTCAAAACGCTCCTAATATCCACTTGCAGATTCTACAAAAAGAGAGTTTCAAAACTTTTCTATGAAAAGGAAGGTTCAACTCTGTGAGTTGAATGCACTCATAAAAAAGAAATTTTCGTGAATGCTTCTGTCTTGTTTCTATGTGATGATATTTCCTTTTCCAGCGTAGGCCTCATAGTGCCCCAAATATCCACTTGCAGATCCGACAAAAAGAGTGTTTCAAAATTTCTCTATCAAAAGGAAGGCTTAACTCTGTGAGGTGAATGCGCTCATCACAAAGAAGTTTCTGAGAATGATTCTGTCTAATTTTTGTGTGAAGATATTTCCTTAACCAGCATAGGCCTCAAAGCACTCCAAATATAAACTTGTAGATTCTACAAAAAGAGTGTTTCACAACTGCTCTATTTAAAGGAAGTCTCACCTTTGTGAGATGAATGTGCTCATCACAAACAAGTTTCTGAGCATCCTACTGTCTAGTTTTTTTATAAAGATATAACCCTTTCCAGGATAGGCCACATATCGCTCCAAATATCCAACTGCAGATTCTACAAAAAGAGTGTTTCAAAACTGTTCTTTCAAAAGGAAGGTTCAACTCTGAGGTTTGAATGCACTCATCACATAGAAGTTTATCAGAATGCTTCTGTCTAATTTTTATGTGAAGATACTTCCTTTTCCATCACTGGCATCAAAGCACTCCAAGTATCCACTTGCAGATTTTATAAAAGGGGTGTTTCAAAACTGCTCTTAAAAAGCAAAGTTAAACTCTGTGAGTTCAACTCACTCATCACAAAGAAGTTTCTGAGAATGCTTCCATCTAGTTTTTATGTGAAGATATTTAATTTTCCAGTATAGGCCTCAAAGCACTGAAAATATCAACTTGCAGAGCCTACCAAAAGGGTGTTTCAAAACTGCTCTATCAAAAGTATGGTTCAACTCTGTGAGTAGAATGCACACATCACAAAGAAGTTGGTGAGGATGCTTCTGTTTCGTTTTTATGTGAAGTTATTTCCTTTTACCGCATAAGCCTCAAAGTGCTCCAAATATACACTTGCAGATTCTGTAAAAACAGTGATGCAAAACTGTTCTATCAAAAGGAAGGTCCAAATTTTAGAGTTTAATGCCCACATCATAAAGAAGTTTCTGAGAATGCTTCTGTTTAGTTTTTCTGTGAAGACATTTCCTTTTCCAGCATAGGCCTCAAAGCATTCCAAATATCCACTTGCAGATTCTACTAAAAGTGTGTTTGAAAACTGCTGTTTCAAAAGGAAGTTTCAACTCTGTGAGTTGAATGCGCCCATCATAAACAAGTTTCTGAGAAAGCTTCTGTCTAGTTTTTATGTGAAGATATTTCCTTTTCCAGCAAAGGCCTCATAGCACTCCAAATATCCACTTTCAGATTCCACTAAAAGAGTATTTCAAACTGCTCTATCAAAAGGAAAGTTCAATTCCGTGAATTGAATGCACTCATCATAAAGATGTTTTTGAGAATTCTTCTGTCTAGTTTTTATGTGAAGATATGTCCTTTTCCAGGGTAGGCCTCAACGTGCTGCAAAAATCCACTTACAGATTCTACAAAAAAGAGTGTTTCAAAACTGTCCTATCAAAAGAAAGTTTCAACTCAGTGAGTTCAATGCAATCATCACAAAGAAGGTTCTGAGAATGCTTCTGTCTAGTTTTTATGTGAAGATATTTCCTTTTCCAGCATAGGCCTCAAAGGGCTACAAATATCCACTTGCAGTTTCTACAAAAAGGGTGTTTCAAAACTGCTCTGTCAAAAGGAATGGTCGATTCTGTGAGTTGAATGCTCACATTACAAAGAAGTTTCTGAGAATGCATCAGTCTAGTTTTTATGTGAAGTTATTTCCTTTTCCAGGATAGACCTCAAAGTGCTCAAAATATCCAGCTGTAGATTCTACAAAAAGAGTGTTTCAAACCTGCGCTGTCAAAGGTAAGGTTCAACTCTTTGATTTGAATGCATAAAGCACAGGGAAGTTTCTCAGAATGCTTCTGTCAAGTTCTTATGTGAAGATATTCCTTTTTCCGGTGTTGGCCTCAAAGCACTCCAAATATCCACCTGCAGATTTTACAAAAAGTGTGCTTCAAAACCGCATTATCAAAACAAAGGTTCAAATCCATGAGTTGAATGCACTCATCACTAAGAAGTTTCTGAGAATGCTTCAGTCTAGTTTTTATGTGAAGATATTTTCTTTTCCAGCATAGGCCTCAAAGCGCTCAAAGTATCCACTTGCTGAATCTGAAAAAAGGGTGTTTCAAAACTGCTCCATCAAAAATACTGTTCAACTCTGTGAACTGAATGCACACATCACAAAGAATTTTCTGAGAATCCTTTTGTTTAGTTTTTATGTGAAGGTATTTCCTTTTCCAGCATAGGCCTCAATGAGCTCCAAATATTCACTTGCAGATTCTACAAAAAGGGTGTTTCAAAACTGCTCTATCAAAAGGAAGGTTCAACTCTTTGACTTCAATGCACTCATCTCAGAGAAGTTTCTGAGCATGGTTCTGTCTAGTTTTTATGTAAAGATATTTTCTTTTCCATCATCTGCCTCAAAGCTCTCCAAATATCCACTTGCAGATTCTACAAAAAGAGTGTTTCAAACCTGCTCTTTCAAAAGGAAGGTTCAAGTCCGTGAGGCGAATCCACTCATCACAAAATGTTTCTGAGAATGGTTCTGCTTAGTTTTTATGGGAAGATATTTCCTTTTCCAGCACAGGCCTCAAAGCACTCCAAATAATCTCTTGTAGACTCTACAAGGAGAGTGCTTCAAAACTGTTCTATGAAAAAGTATGTTGATCCCTGTGAGTTGAATGCAATCATCAAAGAGAAGTGTCTGAGAATGCTTCCATCTAGTTTTCATGTGAAGATATTTCCTTTTCCAGCATAGGACTCAAAGTGCTCAAATATCCACTTGCAGATTCTACAAAAAGAGTGTTTCAAAACTGTTCTATCAAAAGGAAAGTTCATCTCTGTGAGTTGAATGCAGTCATCACAATGAAGTTTCTGAGAATGCTTTTGTCTAATTTTTACGTGAGGATATTTCCTTTTACAGCATAGGCTTCAAAGCCCTCCAAATATCTACTTGCAGATACTGCAAAAAGAGTGTTTCAAATCTGCTCTTTCAAAAGGAAGGTTCAAGACTGTGAGTGGAATGCATAAAGTGCAGGGAAGTTTCTCAGAATGCTTCTGCCTAGTTTTTATGTGAAGACATTCCTTTTTCCAGCATAGGCCTCAAATCTCTCCAAATGTCCACTTGCGGATTCTATAAAAAGGGTGTTTCAAAACTGCTCTATCAAAAGGAAGGTTCTACTCTGTTAGTTTAATGTAGTCATCACAAAGAAGTCGCTGAGGCTGCTTCAGTCTAGTTTTTATATGAAGATATTTCCTTTTCGAGCATAGGCCTCAAAGCCTTCCAAATATCCACTTGCAGATTCTACAAAAAGAGTGTTTCAAAACTGTTCAATCAAAAGGATGTTTCAACTCTGTGAATTGAATGCACATATCACAAAGAAGTTTCTGAGAACACTTCCATTTAGATTTTATGTGTAGATATTTCCTTTTCCATCATAAGCCTCAAAGAGCTCCAAATATCCACTTTCAGATTCTACAAAAATAGTGTTTCACAACTGTTCTATCAAAAGGAAGGTTCAACACTGTGAGCTGAATGCATTCATCACAAAGAAGTTTCTGAGAAGGCCTCTGTCCAGTTTTTCAAAGCACTCCAAATATCCACTTGCAGTTTCTACAAAAAGAGTGTTTTAAATCTGCTCTTTCAAAAGGAAGGTTCAAGTCTGTGGGTTGAATGCATAAAGCACAGGGAAGTTTCTGAGAATGCTTCCGTCTAGTTTTTATGTGAAGGTATTCCCTTTTAAAGCACAGGCCTCAAATCGCTCCAAATATCCACTTGAAGATTCTACAAAAAGGGTGTTTCAAAACTGTGCTACCAAAAGGAAAGTTCTGCTCTGTTAGATGAATGCACACATCACAAAGAAGTTTCAGAGAATGCTTCTGTCTAGTTTTTATCTGAAGATATTTTCTTTTCCAACTTAGGCCTCAAAGCACACAAATTATCCACTTGCGGATCTATAGAAAGTGTGTTTCAAAACTTCTCTGTCAAAAGGAAGGTTCAAGTCTGTGAGTACAATGCACTCATCATAGAGATGTTTCAGAGAATACTTCTGTATAGCTTTTAGGCGAAAATATTTCCTTTTCCAGTGTAGGCCTCATAGCGCTCCAAATATCCACTTGCAGATTCTACAAAAAGAGTGTGTCAAAACTGCTCTATCAAAAGGAAGGTTTAAGTTTGTGAGTTGAATTCACTCATCAATAAGAACTTTGTGAGAATGCTTCTGCTTAGTTTTTATGAGAACATATTTCCATTTCCAGCATAGGCCCCAAAGCGCTCCAAGTATCCACTTTCAGATTCTATAAAGAGAGTGTTTCAAAACCAGTCTATCAAAAGGAAGGTTCACCTCTGTGAATTGAATGCACTCATCACAGAGAAGTTTCTGAGAATGCTTCTGTCTAGATTTTATGTGAAGATATTTCCTTTTCCAGCATTGGCATCAAAACACTCCAAATATCCACTTGCAGATTCTACAAAAAGAGTGTTACAAAACTGTTCTATCAAAAGGAAGTTTCAACTCTGTGAGTTCAATGCACTCATCTCAAAGAAGTTTCTGAGAATGCTTCTGTCTAGTTTTTAGGTGAAGATATTTCCTTTTTCATCATGGGCCTCAAATCTCTTCAAATATCCACTTGCAGATACTACAAAAAGAGTGTTTCAAAACTGCTCAATCAAAAGGAAGGTTCAAGTCTGTGAGTTGAATGCATAAAGCATGGGGAAGTTTCTGAGAATTCTTCTCTCTAGTTTTTATGTGAAGATATTCCCTTTTTGCAGCATAGGCCTCAAATCGCTCCAAATATGCACTTGCAGATTCTACAAAAAGAGTGTTTCAAAACTCTTCTATCAAAAGGAAAGTTCAACTCTGTGAGTTGAATGCACTCATCACAAATAAATTTCTGAGAATGCTTCTGTCTAGTTTTTATGTGAAGATATTTCCTTTTCCAGCATAGACCTCAGAATGCTCCAAATATCCACTTGCAGATTCTACAAAAAGACGTTTCAAAACTGTTCTATCAAAAGGAAAGTTCAACTCGGTGAGTTAAATGCACTCATCACAAAGAAATTTCTGAGAATGCTTTTGTCTAATATTTCTGTGAGAATATTTCCTTTTCCATCATAGGCCTCAAAGCGCTCCAAATATGCACTTGCAGTTTCTACAAAAAGAGTGTTTCAAATCTGATCTTTCAAAAAGAAGGTTCAAGAGTGTGAGTTGAATCCACAAAGCGCGGGGAAGTTTCTCAGAATGCTTCTGTCTGGTTTTTATATGAAGATATTCCTTTTTCCAGCATAGGCCTCAAATCGCTCCAAATATCCACATGCAGATTCTATAAAAAGTATGTTTCAAAACTGCTCTATCAAAAGGAAGGTTCTACTCTGTGAGTTGAAATCATAAAACACAGAGAAGTTTCTGAGAATTCTTCTGTCTAGTTTTTATGTGTAGATATTCCCTTTCCAGCACTGGCCTCAAAGATTCAAAAATATCCACGTGCAGATTCTTAAAAAAGGGTGTTTCATAACTGCTCTTTCAAAAGGAAGGTTCAACTCTGTGAGTTGAATACACAGATCACAAAGAAGTTTCTGAGAATGCTTCTGTCTTGTTTTTATATGATGGTATTTCCTTTTCCACCATAGGCCTCAAAGTGCTCCAAATATCCAATTGCAGGTACTATAAAAACAGTGTTTCAAAACTGCTCAATCATAAGGAAGGTTCAAGTCTGTGTGTTGAATTCCTAACGCACATGGAAGTTTCTGAGTATGCTTCTGTTCAGTTTTTATGTGAAGATATTCCGTGTTCCAGCCTAGGCCTCAAAGTGCTAAAATTATCCACCTGCAGATTCTACAAAATGGTGTTTCAAAACTGCTTTATCAAAAGGAAGTTTAAAGTCTGTGAGTTGAAGACACACATCACAAAGATGTTTTTCAGAATGCTTCAATATAGTTTTTATGTGAAGTTATTTCTTAATGCAGCATAGGCCTCAAGCGCTCCAAATATCCACTTGCAGATTCCACAAAAGATTGTTTCCAAACTGTTCTATCAAAAGGAAGTTTCAACCCTGTGAGTTGGATGCACTCATCACAAAGTAGTTTCTGAGAATGCTTCTGTCTAGTTTTCAGGTGAAGATATTTCCTTTTCCAGGATAGGCCTCAAAGCCCTCCAAACATCCACTTGCAGATTCTACAAAAAGTGTGTTTCTAAACTAGTCTATCAAAATGAAGGATCAACTCTGTTGGTTGAATGCACTCATCCCACAGAAGTTTCTGAGAATGTTTCTGTCTAGTTTTTAGGTGAAGCTATTTCCTTTTTCATCATAGGCCTCAAATCGCTCCAAATATCCAATTGCAGATTCTACGAAAAGAGTGTTTCAAAACTGTTCTATCAAAAGGAAGGTTCAAGGGTGTGAGTTGAATGCATAAAGCACAGGGAAGTCTCTGAGAATGCTTCTGTCTAGTTCTTATGTTCAGATATTCCCTTTTTGCAGCATAGGCCTCAAATCGCTCCAAATATACACTTGCAAATTCTACAAACAGAGTGTCTCAAAACTGTTCTATCAAAAGGAAAGTTCAACCCTGTGAATTGAATGCACTCATCACAAAGAAATTTCTGAGAATGCTTCTGTCTAGCTTTTATGTGAAGATATTTCCTTTTACAGCATAGACCTCAAAATGCTCCAAATATCCACTTGCAGATTCCACAAAAAGACTGTTTCAAAACTGTTCTATCAAAAGGAAAGTTCAACTCGGTGAGTTAAATGCACACATCACAAAGAAATTTCTGAGAATGCTTTTTTCTAATTTTTCTGTGAGGACATTTCCTTTTCTATCATAGGCCTCAAAGCGCTCCAAATATGCACTTGCAGTTTCTACAAAAAGAGTGTTTCAAATCTGCTCTTTCAAAAAGAAGTTTCAAGAGTGTGAGTTGAATGCACAAAGTGCAGGGAAGTTTCTCAGAATGCTTCTGTCTACTTTTTATATGAAGATATTCCTTTTTCCAGCATAGGCCTCAATGAGCTCCAAATAATCTCTTGTAGATTCTTCAAAGAGTGTGTTTCATAACTGACTCATCACAGAGAAGTTTCTGAGAATGCTTCCGTCTAGATATTATGTGAAGATATTTCCTTTTCCAGCATAGGCCCCAAAGCGCTCCAAATATCCACTTGCTGATTCTAAAAAAAGAGTGTTTCAAAACTGTTCCATCAAAGGAAAGGTTCAACTCTGTGAGCTGAATGCATTCATCCCAAAGAAGTTTCGGAGAATGCTTTTGTCTCGTTTTTATGTGAGGATATTTCCTTTTCCAGCATAGGCCTCAAAGCATTCCAAATATCCACTTGCAGATCCTACAAAAAGAGTATTTAAAATCTGCTCTTTCAAAAGGAAGTTTCGAGTCTGTGAGTGGACTGCATAAAGCACAGGGACGTTTCTGAGAATGCTTCTATCTAGTTTTTATGTGAAGATATCCCCTTTTTCACCATAGGCCTCAAATCGCTCTAAATATCCTCTTGCAGAGTCTACAAAAAGGGTGTTTCAAAACTGCCCTATCAAAAGGAAGGTTCCAGCCTGTGAGTTGAATGCATAAGGCACAAGGAAGTCTCTGAGAATGCTTCTGTCTAGTTCTTATGTTCAGATATTCCCTTTTTGCAGCATAGGCCTCAAATTGCTCCAAATATCCACTTGCAAATTTTACAAACAGAGTGTTTCAAAATTGTTCTATCAAAAGGAAAGTTCAACCCTGTGAGTTGAATGCACTCGTCACAAAGAAATTTCTGGGAATGCTTCTGTCTAGTTTTTATGTGAAGATATTCCCTTTTCCAGCATAGGCCTCAAATTGCTCCAGATATCCACTTGTAGATTCTATAAAAAGAGTGTTTCAAAACTGCTCTATCAAAAGGAATGTTCACGTCTCTGAGTTGAATGCACTCATCACAAAAATGTTACTGAGAATGATTCTGCTTAGTTTGTATGGGAAGATATTCCCTTTTCCATCATAGGCCTCAATGCGCTCCAAATAATCTAT
Organism: Pongo abelii; assembly: GCF_028885655.2. NCBI lineage: Eukaryota > Metazoa > Chordata > Mammalia > Primates > Hominidae > Pongo > Pongo abelii. Next base: position 17,443,454 of record NC_071997.2, on the reverse strand, counting down.
TGTAGATTCTACAAAGAGAGTGATTCAAAACTCTTCTACCAAAAGGAAGGTTGAACTCTGTGAGTTGAATGCCCTCACTGCAGAGAAGTGTCTGAGAATGCTTCTGTCTAATTTTTATGTGAAGATATTTCCTTTTCCAGCATAGGTCTCAAAGAACTCCAAATATCCACTTGCAGATTCTACAAAAAGAGTGTTTCGAAACTTCTCTATCAATTGGTAGGTTCAAGTCTGTGAGTTGAATGCACTCATCACAAATAAGTTTCCGAGAATGCTTCTGTCTAGTTTTTATGTGAAGATATTTCCTTTTCCAACATAGGCGTCAAAGCGCTCCGAATAAACATTTGCAGATTGTAAAAAAGGAGTGTATCAAAACCGTTTTATCAAAAGGAACGTTCAAGTCTTCGAGTTGAATGCACTCATCAATTCGCTCCAAACATCCACTAGCAAATACTACAAAAAGAGTGTTTCAAAACTGTGCTTTCAAAATTAAGGTTCCTCTTTGTGACTTGAATGCATAAACCACAGGGAAGTTTCTGAGAATGCTTCTATCTAGTTTTTATGTGAAGATATTTCCTTTTCCAGCATAGGCCTCAAAGCATTCCAAATGTCGACTTGCAGATCCTATGAAAAGAGATTTTCAAAACTTTTCTATCAAAAGGAAGGTTCAACTATGTGGATTGAATGCAGAAAGCACAGGGATGTTTCTGAGAATGCCTCTGTCTAGTTTTTATGTGAAGATATTTCTTTTTCCAGTGTTGGCCTCTTTGCACTCCAAATATCCACTTGCAGATTCTACTGAAAGAGTGTTTCAAAACTGCTCTATGAAAAGGAATGTTCAACTCTGTGAGCTGAAAGCACTCATCATGAAGAAGTTTCTGAGAATGCTTCTGCCTAGTTTTCATGTGATGATATTTCCTTTTCCAGCATTGCCATAAAAACCCTTCAAATATCCACTTACAGATACTATTAAAAGAGTGTTTCAAAACTGCTCTATCAAAAGGAAAGTCCAAGTGTGTGAGTTGAATGCAGTCATCATGCAGAAGTTTCTGAGAATGCTTCTGTCTCGTTTTAATGTGAAGATATTTTGTTTTCCATCACAGGCCTCAAAGCGCTCCAAATAAACACCTGCAGATTCTACAAAAGGAGTGTTTCAAAACTGTTCTGTCAAAAAGGAGGTTCAAGTGCGTGAGTTGAATGCAATCATCACACACAAGTTACTGAGAATGCTTCTGTCAAGGGTTCCTGTGAAGATATTTCCTTTTGCAGTGTAGGCCTCAAATTGCTCCAAATATCCACATGCAGATTTTACAAAAAGGATGTTTCCAAACTGCTCTATCAAAAAGCAGGTTCAACTCTGTGAGTTGAATGCACACATTGCAAAGTAGTTTCTGAGAATGCTTCTGTGTAGTTTGCAGGTGAAGATATTTCATTTCCCAGCAAAGGCCTCAAAACGCTCCAAATATACACTTGCAGATTCTACAAAAAGAGTGTATCAAAACTGTTCTTTCAAAATGAAGGTTCAAGTCTGTGAGTTGAATGCACTTATCACAAAGAAGTTTCTGAGAATGCTTGTGTCTAGTTTTTATGGGAAGATATTTCGTTTTCCAGGATAGGCCTCAAATCGCTCCAAATATCCACTAGCAAATTCTACAAAAAGAGTGTTTCAAAACTGCACTTTCAAAAGGAAGGTTCCTCTCTGTGACTTGAATGCATAAAGCACAGGGACGTTTCTCAGAATGCTTCCGTGTAGTTTTTATGTGATGATATTTTCTTTTCCAGTATTGACCTCTTAACACTCCAAATATCCACTTGAAGATTTTACTAAAAGAGTGTTTCAAAAAAGCTATATAAAAAGGAAGCTTAAACTCTGTGAGTTGAATGTGCACATCACAAGCAAGTTTCTGAGAATGCTTCTATCCAGTTTTTATGTGAAGATATTTCCTTTTCCAGCATAGGCCTCAAAACATTCCAAATGTCGACGTGCAGATTTTATGAAAAGAGTTTTTCAAAACTGTTCTATCAAAAGGAAGGTTCAACTATGTGAGTTGAACGCAGAAAGCACGGGGAAGTCTCTGAGAATGCTTCTGTCTAGTTTTTATGTGAAGATATTTCCTTTTCCAACATAGGCCTCAAAGCCCTCCAAATAAACAGTTGCAGATCCTACAAAAGGAGTGTTTCAAAACTGTTCTATCAAAAGGAACGTTCAACTCTGTGAGTTGAATGCACTCATCGTGAAGTCGTTTCTGAGAATTCTTCTGCCTAGTTTTTATGTGATGACATTTCGTTTTCCAGCATTGGCATAAGGCCCCTCCAAATATCGACTTACAGATGCTACTAAAAGACTGTTTCAAAACTGCTGTATCAAAAGGAAAGTTCAAGTGTGTGAGTTGAATGCACTCATCACACAGAAGGTTCTGAGAATGCTTCTATCTCTTTTTTATGTGAAGATATTTCCTTTTCCAGTGTTGGCCTCTTAGCACTCCAAATATCCACTTGCAGCTTCTTCTGAAAGAGTGTTTCAAAACAGCTATATCAAAAGGAAGCTTCAAATCTGTGAGTTGAATGCACACATCACAAAGAAGTTTCTGAGAATGCTTCTATCTACTTTTTATGTGAAGATGTTTCCTTTTCCAGCATAGGCTACAAAGCGCTCCAAATATCCACTTGCAGACTCCACAAAAAGAGTGTTTCAAAACTGTTCTATCAAAAGAAATGTTCAACTCTGTCAGTAGAATGCACACATCATAAAGGAGTTTCTGAGAACGGTTTTAACTAGTTTTCATCTGAATGTATTTCCCTTTCCACTAGATGCCGCAGCGCACCAAATATCCACTTGCAGTTTCCACAACAAGAATGTCGCGGAACTGCTCTATGAAAAGGAACGTTCAACTCTGTGAGTTCAATCCCCAAATGACAAAGAAGTTTCTGAGAATGCTTCTGTCTAGGGTTTATGTGGAGATATTTCTTTTTGCAGCATAGGTCTCAAATCACTCCAAATATCCACTTGCAGATTTTACAAAAAGGCTGTTTCCAAACTACCCTATCAAAAGGCTGGTTCAACTCTGTTAGTTGAATGCACACAACACAAAGAAGTTTCTGAGAATGCTTCTATCTAGTTTTTATGGGGAGATATTTCGTTTTCCAGCATAGGCCTCAAACCGCTCCAAACATCCACTAGCAAATTCTACAAAAAGAGTGTTTCAAAACTGCGCTTTCAAAAGGAAGGTTCCTCTCCGTGACTTGAATGCATAAAGCACAGGGAAGTTTCTGAGAATACTTCCGTCTAGTTTTTATGTGAAGATATTTCCTTTTCCAGTGTTGGCCTCTTAGCCCTCCAAATGTCCATTTGCATATTCTACTGAAAGAGTGTTTCAAAACAGCTATATCAAAAGGAAGCTTCAACTCCGTGAGTTGAATGCCACATCACAAAGAAGTATCTGAGAATGCTTCTGTCTAGTTTTCAGGTGAAGATATTTCATTTCTCAGCAAAGGCCTCAAAACGCTCAAAATATCCACTTGCAGATTCTACAAAAAGAGTGTTTTCCAAACTGCTCTTTAAAAAGGAAAGTTGAAGTCTGTGAGTTGAATGCACAGAGCACAAAGAAGTTTCTGAGAACGGTTCTATCCAGTTTTCATGAGAATGTATTTCCTTTTCCACTATATGCCTCAATCACACCAAATATCCACTTGCAGTTTCCACAACAAAAGTGTTCCAGAACTGCTCTATGAAAAGGAAGGTTCAACTCTGTGAGGTCAATCCCCAAATAACAAAGAAGTTTCTGAGAATGCTTCTGTCTAGGTTTTATGTGGAGATATTTCTTTTTGCAGCATTGGTCTCAAACGCTCCAAATATCCACTTGCAGATTTTACAAAATTGCTGCTTCCAAACTACTCTATCAAAAGGCAGGTTCAACTCTGTGAGTTGAATGCACACAGCACAAAGAAGTCTCTGAGAATGCTTCTGTCTAGTTTTTATGGGAAGATATTTCGTTTTCCAGCATAGGCCTGAAATCGCTCCAAACATCCATCAGCATATTCTACAAAAAGAGTGTTTCAAAACTGCGCTTTCAAAAGGAAGTATCCTCTCTGTGACTTGAATGCATAAAGCACAGGGAAGTTTCTGAGAATGCTTCCATGTAGTTTTTATGTGAAGATAATTCCTTTTCCAGTGTTGGCCTCTTATCATTCCAAATATTCACTTGAAAATTCAACTGAAAGTGTGTTTCAAAACAGCTATATCACAAGGAAGCTTCAACTCTGTGGGTTCAATGTGCACATCACAAACAGGTTTCTGAGAATGCTTCTACCTAGTTTTTATGTGAAGATATTTCCTTTTCCAGCATAGGCCTCAATGAGATCCAAATGTCGACTTGCAGATTCTACGAAAAGAGATTTTCAAAATTTTTCTATCAAAAGGAAGGTTCAACTATAGGTTGAATGCAGAAAGCACAGAGAAGTTTCTGAGAATGCTTCTGTCTAGTTTTTATGTGAAGATATTTCCTTTTCCAGTGTTGGCCCCTTAGCACTCCAAATATCCACTTGCAGATTCTACTGAAAAAGTGTTTCAAAACTGTTCTATCAAAAGGAACGTTCAACTCTGTGAGTTGAATGCACTCATCATGAAGAAGTTTCTGAGAATGCTTCTGCCTAGTTTTTATGTGATGATAATTCCTTTTCCAGCATTGCCATAAAAACCCTTCAAATATCCACTTACAGATGCTACTAAAAGGGTGTTTCAAAACTGCTCTATCAAAAGGAAAGTTCAAGTGTGTGAGTTGAATGCACTCATCACACAGAAGGTTCTGAGAATGCTTCTGTCTCGTTTTTATGTGAAGATATTTCATTTTCCATCATAGGCATCAAAACGCTCCAAATAAACACCTGCATATTCTACAAAAGGAGGGTTTCAAAACTATTCTATCAAAAGCAAGGTTCAAGTCCATGAGTTGAACGCACTCATTACACAGAAATTCCTGAGAATGCTTCTGTCTAGGGTTTCTGTGAAGATATTTCCTTTTGCAGCATAGGCCTCAAATCGCTCCAAATATCCACTTGCAGATTTTACAAAAAGACTGTTTCCAAACTGCTCTATCAAAAAGCAGGTTCAACTCTGTGAGTTGAATGCACACATTGCAAAGTAGTTTCTGAGAATGCTTCTGTGTAATTTGTAGGTGAAGATATTTCATTTCCCAGCAAAGCCCTCAAAACGCTCCAAATATCCATTTGCAGATTCTACAGAAAGAGTGTTTCAAAACTGTTCTTTCAAAATGAAGGTTCAAGTCTGTGAGTTGAATGCACTCATCACAAAGTAGTTTCTGAGAATGCTTCTGTCTAGTTTTTATGGGAAGATATTTCGTTTTCCAGCATAGGCCTCAAATCGCTCCAAACATCCACTAGCAAATTCTACAAAAAGAGTGTTTCAAAACTGCGCTTTCAAAAGGAAGGTTCCTCTCTGTGACTTGAATGCATAAAGCACAGGGAAGTTTCTGAGAATGCTTCCACATAGTTTTTATATGAAGATATTTTCTTTTCCAGTGTTGACCTCTTAACACTCCAAATATCCACTTGCATATTCTACTGAAAGAGTGTTTCAAAACAGCTATATCAAAAGGAAGCTTCAACTCTGTGAGTTGAATGCGCAAATCACAAGCAAGTTTCTAGGAATGCTTCTATCTAGTTTTTATGTGAAGATATTTACTTTTCCAGCATAGGGCTCAAAGCGTTCCAAATGTCGACTTGCAGATTCTACGAATCCACATTCTATTCCACATTCCATTCCACATTCCATTCCTTTCCGTTCCACATTCCATTACATTCCACATTCCACTCCATTCTTTTCCACATTTCATTGCATTCCATTCCATTGCATTCCACATACCATTTCATATTCCATTGCATTCAATTCCACACTGCATTCCACATTCCATTCCATTCCACATTATATTCCAATCCATTATATATTCCATTCCATTCCACTTCATTCCACATTCCATTCCATTCCATTCCGTTATACATTCCATTCCATTCCACATACCATTTCACATTCCATTCCACTTTCCATTCCACGTTCCATTCCATTGCATTCCACATTCCATTTAATTCCATTACACATTCCATTACATTGTATTTCACATTCCATTCCATTCCATTCCAAATTCCACTTTAGATTCCATTCCATTACATTCTACATTTCATTCCACATTCCATTACATTCCATTCCCCATTCCACTCGGCAATTCATTCCATTCCACATGCCATTCTGCATTCCACTCAATTCCATTCCATTCTAAATTCCATTACATTCCATTCCACATTCCATTCCATTGCATTCCACATTACATTCTATTCCATTCCAAGTTCCATTCCACGTTCCATTCTACTTTCGATTCCACATGCCATTCCATTCCGTTTCATGTTTCATTCCTCAATCCACTCCATTCCATTCCACATTTCATTCCATTCCATTCCACATTGCAGTCCATATTCAATTCCATTCCACATTCCATTCCACATTCCATTCCATTCCACATTCCATTCCATTCCATACTATTCAACATTCCATTGCATTCCATTCCATATTCCATTCCAATCCATTCCATATTCCGTTCCATTCCACTTCACGTTCCATTCCATTTCATTCCATTCCACCTTCCATTCCATTCCATTCCGCATTCCATTCCATTCCACATTCATTCCATTCCATTCTACATTCCATTCTGTTTCATTCCATTCCACATTCTATTACATTCCACATTCCGTTTCCCTCCACATTCCATTCCATTCCATTCCACATTCCATTGCATTCCATTCAATTCCACATTCCATTCCATCCTATTCAATATTCCATTCCATTATATTCCACATTACATTCCATTCATTTCCACATTTCATTGCATTCCATTCCATTCCATTAAACATTACATTTCATATTCCATTGCATTCCATTCCCCATTGCATTCCACATTCCATTCCATTCCATTCCATTCCACATTCCATTCCATTCCATTCTACATTCCATTCCATTCCATTCCATTCCAGAACATTCCATTCCATTAAATTCCATTCCATAACATTCCATTCCATTCAATTCCATTCCACATTCCATTCCATTCCATTCCACACTCAATTCCATTCCACGTTCCATTCCACATTCCATTAAATATTCCATTTCATGTTCCATAACACGTTCCATTCCACATTCCTTTAAACGTTACATTTCACGTCCAATTCCGTTCAATTCCTCTTTCCATTCCATTCCATTCCACATTGTATTTTACATTCTATTCCACATTCCATTCCATTACATTCTATTCCACATTCCATTACATTTCATTCCACTTTGCTTTACATTCCATTCCACATTCCATTCCACATTCCATTCCACGTTCCATTCCATTCCACATTCCGTTCCATTTTATTTCACATTCCATTGTATATTCCATTCCATTCCATTCCATTCCATTCCATTCCACATTCCATTCCACATTCCATTCTACCTTCCTTTACACATTCCATTCAGCATTCCTTTCCACATTCCATTTCACATTCCATTCCTCGTTCCATTCCACTTTCCATTCCACGTTCCTGTCCACGTTCGATTCCATTCAATTCCACGTTCCAGTCCACTTTCCATTCCATTCCATTCCACTTTCCTTTCCACATTCCATTCCACATTTCATTCCACACTACATAATATTGCAATTCCACATTCCTTTCCTAATTCCATAGCACATTCGATTCCATTCCATTCCATATTCCATTCAACATTCCACTCCACTTTCCATTACACATTCCATTCCATTCCATTCCTCATTGCATTCAACTTTCTGTTCCATTCCATTCCACATTGCATTCTACATACCATTCCATTCCATTCCACAGTCCATTTCACATTGAATTAAATTCCATTCCACATTCTATTCCATGTTCCATTCCACATTCCATTCCAAATTCCATTCCACGTTCCATTCGATTCCATTCCACGTTCCATTCAACATTCCATTCCATTCAATATCACGTTCCCTTCCATATTCCATTCCACATTCTATTCCTCATATCTTTCCACATTCTATTCCACGATACAAACCACGTTCCATTCCACGTGGTATTCCATTCCATTTCGCGTTCCATTCCACATTCCATTCCACCTTCCATTCCATTCCATTCCACATTCCATTCCACTTACCATTCCATTCCATTCCACATTCCTTTCCATTCCATTCCACATTCTATTCCACAATCCATTCCACATTCCATTGCATTTCATTCCACATTCCATTACATATCCCATTCCTCGTTCCATTCTATGTTCCCCTTCACGCTGCATTCCACATTCCAGTCCATTGCATTACACGTTCCATCTCATTCCGTTCCGCATTCCATTCCGCATTCTTTTTAACATTCCATTCCACATTCCATTTCACCTTCCATTCCATTCCATTCCACATTCCATTGCATTCCATTCCACATTCTTTTCCATTCCATTCCACATTCCATTCCACATTCCCCTCCGTTCTTTCTATTCCACATTCCATTCCATTTCATTCCATTCCACATTCCATTCCATTATATTCCGCATTCCATTCCATACCATTCCATTCCATTCCATTCCATTCCATTCCACATTCGATTCCATTCCACATTCCATTCCATTATATTCCGCTTTCCATTCCATTCGATTCCATTCCATTCCAAATTCCACTACATTCCATTCCATTCCACATTCCATTCCATTCTGTTTGACATTCCATTCCATTCCATACAACATTGCATTCCACATTCCATTCCACATTCCATTCTGCTTTCCATTCCACATTTCATTCCATTCCATTCCACATTCCATTCAACATTCCATTCCATTGCATTCCACATTCCATTCCACATTCCATTCCACATTCCATTCCATTCCATTCCACGTTCCATTCCACGTTCCATTCCACAATCAATTCCACGTTCCAATCCACATTCCATTACATTCCACTCCACGTTCCATTCCACTTTCCATTGCCTTTCATTCAGCATTCCATTCCACATTCTATCGCACATTCAATTCCACGTTCCAGTCCACGTTCATTTCCACGTTCCCTTCCACGTTCCATTCCATTCCATTCCACCTTCCATTCCACATTCCTTTCCATTCCATTCCACATTCCATTCTACATTCCATTCCTCGTTGAATTTCACGTTCCATTCCATGTTCCATTCCACGTTGCATTCCCTTCCATTCCACATTCCATTCCACTCCATTCCACTTTCCATTGCACGTTGCATTCCACGTTTCATTCCACGTTTCATTCAGCAGTCCATTCCACGTCCCATTCCTTTCCACTCCACATTCCATTCCATTGCATTCCACATTTCATTGCATTAAATTCCACAGTACAGTCCACATTCCATTCCATTCCGCATTCCATTCCACATTCCTTTCCATTCCATTCCATTCCATTCCACATTCCTTTCCATTTCATTTTATTCAACATTCCATTCCATTCCATTAGACATTCAGTTCCATTCCATTTCACATTCCATTCCATTTGATTCTATTCCACAATCGATTCCATTCAACATTCCTTTCCATTCCATTCCACATTCCATTGCATTCCATTCCATTCCATTCAATTCCGTTCCACATTCCATTCCACGTTCCATTCCATTCCTTTCAATTCACCATTCCATAACATTCCATTCCACATTCCATTCCGTTCCATTCCACGTTCCATTCCATTCCATTCCTCATTCCATTGTACATTCCATTCCATTCCATTCCACATTCCACTCCACATTCAATTCCATTGCATTCGACATTCCATTCCACATTCTACTCCACATTCCATTCCAAGTTGCATTCCACATTCCATTCCTCGTTCCATTCCACGTTCAATTCCACGTTCCTGTCCACGTTCCATTCCAATCAATTCCATGTTCCTTTCCACATTCCATTACATTACATTCCACTTTCTTTCCACATTCCATTCTACATTTCTTTCCACGTTAAATTCTGTTGCATTCCACATTCTATCCCACATTCCTTTCCATTCCATTCCACATTCCATTTCACATTCCATTCCACATTCCATTCCATTCCATTGCGCATTGCATTCCACTTTCTATTCCATTCCATTCCACATTGCTTTCTGCATTCCATTCTGTTTCATTGCACACGCCATTCCAAATAAGATTCCATTCCATTCCACATTGCATTCTAGATTCCATTCTGTTACATTCCACACGCCATTCCAAATATGTTACCATTCAATTCAACGTTCCATTCCACTTGCCATTCCACTTTGCGTTCCACATTCCATTCCACTTTCCATTCCATTCCATTCCACGTTCTATTTAACATTCCATTCAATTCAATATCACGTTCCATCACATATTCCATTCCACATTCCATTACTCATAGCATTCCACGTTCCATTCCACGATCCAAACCACGTTCCATTCCTTGTTGCATTCCATTCCATTTCGCGTTCCATTCCCCATTCCATTCCACATTCCATTCCACATCCCATTCCATTCCATTCCACCATCCTTTCCACATTCCATTCCTTTCCATTCCACATTTTATTCCATTTTCCATTCCACATTCAATTCCATTCCATTCCACATTCCACTGCATTCCATTCCACATTCCATTACACGTTCCAATCTATGTTCCATTCCATGTTCCATTCCATACCATTCCACGTTCCAATGCATTGCATTCCATGTTCCATTTCATTCCGTTCCACATTCCATTCCATGTTCGTTTCCACATTCCATTCCACATTACAATTCACATTCCATTTCATTGCATTCCATTCGATTCCACATTCAATTTCATTCCATTCCACATCCCTTTCCATTCAATTCCACATTCCATTCCACACTCCATTCCACATTCCATTACATTCCTTTATATTCCACATTCCATTACATTCCTTTATATTCCACATTCCATTCCATTTCATTCCACATTCCATTCCATTATATTCTGCATCAATTCAATTCCTTTCCATTCCATTCCACATTACACTACATTCATTTCCATTCCACATTCCATTCCATTCCATTCCACATTCCATGCCAATACAATCCACGTTCCACTCCACGTTCCACTCAATGTTTCATTCCACGTTCCATTCCACGTTCTATTCCAAGTTCCATTCCCTTCCTTCCCACATTCGATTCCATTCCATTCCACTTTCCATTCCACGTTCCATTCTGCATTCGATTCCATTCCATTCCACTTGCCATTCCACGTTCCGTTCCACGTTGCATTCCACGTTTCATTCCGGGTTCCATTCCACATTCCATTCCTCTCCACCCCACTTTCCATTCCATTGCCTTCCACATTCCATTCCTTTCCATTCCATTCTATTCCACATTCCATTCCATATTCCACTCCCTTCCTTTACAGATTCCATAACATTCCATTCCACATTCCATTCCGCGTTCCACTCCATATTCCATTCCATGTTCCATTCCATTCCATTCCACATTCCATTCCACATTGCATTCCATTCCAGTCCGTATTCCTTTCCACATTCCATAACTTTCCATTTAAACATTCCATTCCATTCCATTCCACATTGCTTTCCGCATTCCATTTCATTTCACTTTCCATTCCACATTCCATTCCACATTCCATTCAATTCCAGTCCACATTCCATTCCACATTCCAATACATTCCATTCCACCTTCCATTCAATGTTCCATTCCACAGTCCATTCCGCATTACATTCCACATTTCATTCCACATTCCATTCCTCTATCCATTCCACATTCCATTCCACTTTTCTTTTCACATGCCATTCTTCATTCAATTCCACATTACTTTCGTTACATTCCACATTCCATTCCACATTCCATTCCACTTTTCTTTTCACACTCCATTCAACATTCCATTCCACATTACTTTCGTTCCATTCCACATTCCATTCCACATTCCATTCCATGTTCTATTCCACGTTAACTTCGACTTTCCATTCCATTCCATTCCACGTTCCATTCCACATTCCATTCCATTACTTTTCACTTTCCTTTCCACTTTAAATTCCACATTCCATTCCACATTACTTAGGTTCCATTCCACATCCCAATCCACTTTCCATTCCACCTTCCATTCCATTCCATTCCACATTCCATTCCACATAACATTCAACATTCCATTCCACATTTCATTCCATTCCATTCCACATTCCATTCCATGTTCCATTCTATTCCATTCCACATTCCATTCCACATTCCATTCCTTTCCATTCCACACTCCTTTCCATTCCATTCCACATTCTATTCCACGTTCCACTCCATTCCATTCCATGTTCCATTCTACGATCGATTCCATGTACCATTCCAAGATCCATTCCATATTCCATTCCATTCCATTCCACATTCCATACCACTCCATTCCATTCCGTTCCACAATGCATTCCATTCCATTCCTCTCTCCATTCAACATTCCATTCCACATTCCATCCCGCTCCATTCCACATTCGATTGCTTTCCATTCCACATTCCTCTCCACATTCCAATCCATTCCATTCCACATTCCATTCCATTCCACATTCCATTCCATTCCAGTCCACATTCCTTTCCATTCCATTCCATTCGACATTCCATTCCACATTCCATTCCACATTCCATTTCACTTTCCATTCCAAATTCCATTCCATTCCACATTCCATTCCATTCCATTGCACATTCCATTCCACTCCATTCCACCTTATTTTACCAGTTCCATTCCACGTTCCATTCCAACTTCCGTTCCACATTCCATTCCACAATCCATTCCATTCCATTGCACTTTATATTTCACATTGCATTCCACAATCCATTCCACATTCCATTCCATTCAATTCTACATTCCTTTCCACTCCATTCCTTTCCATTCCACATTCTGTTCTATTCCATTCCACATTCCATTCCATTACATTATACGTTTCATTCCATGTTGCATTCCATGTTCCATTCCACGTCACATTCCACTTTCCATTCCTTTCCATTCCACATTCCATTCCATTCCATTGCACATTCCATTCCATTCCGTTCCACATTCCATTCCACGTTCCATTCCATTCCACATTCCATTCCACCTTCCATTCCATTCCACATTCCATTCCATTCCATTCCACATTCCATTCCACGTTCCATTCCATTCCTTTCCACGTTCCATTCCACGTTCCATTTAACATTCCATTCCACATTGCATTCCAAGTTCCATTCCATTCCATTCCACTTTCCAATGCACTGCATTACACTTTCCATTCCATGTTACATTCCATATTCCATTCTACATTAAAATGCGTGTTTCATTCCATTCTTTCCAAATTCCATTCAACTTTCCATTCTATTCCATTCCACGTTCCATTCCACATTACAATGCCTATTCCATTCCACATTCCATTCCACGTTACTTTCGTTCCATTCCACATTCCAATCCACATTCCATTCCACCTTCCATTCCATTCCATTCCACTTTCCATTCCACATTACATTCAACTTTCCATTCCACATTCCATTCCATCCCATTCCACGTTCCATTCTACGTTCCATTCCACGTACCATTCCACAACGCATTAAATATTCCATTACATTCCATGCCACATTCTATACCATTCCATTCCACAATGTTCCACTATCCATTCCATTCCATTCCACACTACATTCCACATTCTGTTTCACATTCCATTCCGTTAAATTCCACATTCCATTTCACGTTGCATTCTACGTTCCGTTCGATTCTATTCCACGTTCCAACCCCATTCCATTCCACGCACCATTCCACATTCAATTCTACATTCCATTCCACTTTCCATTCAAAGTTCCATTCCATGTTCCATTCCATTCCATTCCACGTTGCATTCCGCATTCCATTCCATTCTATTCCACTTTCCATTCCACATTCTATTCCACAAACTATTCCACAATCCAGTTCATTCTATTACACTTTCCATTTCGCATTCCATTCCACATTCCTTTCCACATGCCACTACGTTTCTTTCCACATTCCATTGCACATTCCATTCCATTCCATATTCCATTCCACATTCCATTCTATTCCATTAAACATTTCATACCACATTCCATAACATTCCACTCTACATTCCATTCCACATTCCATTGCACTTTTCATTCCACGTTCTGTTCCATTCCATTCCACGTTCCATTCCATTCCGTTCCACTTTCCATTTCATTCCATTCCACATTCCATTAAACATTCCATTTCACATTCCGTTCCACATTCTATTTCACTTTCCATTCCACTCCATTCCATTCCATTCCACATTCCATTCCATTCCTTTTGACATTCCATTCCACATTCCATTCCATTCCATTCTATTCCACATTCCATTCCATTCCATTACAGAATCCATTCCACATTCCATTCCTTGTTCCATTCCATTGCATTCCGCATTCCATTCCACTCCATTACATTCCACATTCCACTCAATTCCATTCCATTCCACATTCCATTCCGTTGCATCCCACATTACCTTCCATTCCATTCCACATTCCTATACACGTTCAATTCCACATCGCTATACACGTTCCATTCCACATCGCATTTCACGTTCCATTCTACTTCCCATTCCACATTCCATTACGTTCCATTCCATATTCCTTTCTATTCAATTCCACATTCCATTCCATTCCATTCCACATTCCATTCCACTTTCCTTTCCATTCCATTCCACGTTCCATTCCACTTTCAATTCCACAATCAATTCCACGTTGCATTCCAAGTTCCATTCCTTTCCATTCCACATTCCATTCCACGTTCCATTCCATTCCATTCCATGTTCTATTCCCCGTTCCATTCCAAGTTCCATTCCTTTCCATTCCACATTCCATTCTATTCCATTCCACAATCCATTCCATTCCATTCCACATGCCATTCCACGTTCCATGTTCCATTCCTCGTCACATTCCACTTTGCATTCCTTTCCATTCCACATTCCGTTCCATTCCAGTCCATTCAAATCCACATTCCATTCCACTTTCCAATCCATTCCATTCCAAGTTCCATTTCACGTTCCATTTCACAATCCATTGCACATTGCATTCCAAGTTCCATTCCATTCCATTCCACTTTCCAATCCATTGCTTTACACGTTCCATTCTACGTTCCATTCCACATTCCATTCCACATTCCAATGCACGTTTCATTCCATTCTTTCCATGTACCATTCCACTTTCCATTCTATTCCATTCCATGTTCCATTCCACATTCCATTGCGCATTCCACTCCACATTCCATTCCTCGTTCCAATCCATTTTCAATTCCACGTTCCATTCCAAATTCCATTCCGTTTCATTCCATTCCACGTTCCATTCCGCATTTCATTCAATTCCATTTGACTTTCCTTTCCAGATTCCCTTCCACATTCCATTCCACTACATTCCACATTCCATTCCATATTCCATTCCACCTTCCATTCCACATTCCATTCCTCTTTCCTTTACACATTAAATTCAACATTCCATTCCACATTACTTTCGTTCCATTCCACATTCCATTCCACATTCCATTCCACATTCCATTCCACATTCCATTCAATATTCCATTCGACTTTCCATTCCATTCCTTTCCACGTTGCATTCCAAATTCCATTCCATTACGTTCCACTTTGCTTTCCACATTCCATTCCGCATTGCATTCCACATTACTTCGGTTCCATTCCACATTCCAATCCACATTCCATTCCACCTTTCATTCCATTCCATTCCACATTACATTCCACATTCCATTCCATGTTCCATTCCATTCCATTCCACATTGCATTCCACATTCCATTCCACATTCCATTCCATTCCACTCCACATTCCTTTCCATTCCATTCCACATTCCATTCCATTCCTCAACAGGTTCCATTCTACGTTCCTTTCCACGTACCATTCCACAATCTATACCATATTCCATTACATTCAATGCCACATTCCATACCAATCCATTCCATTCCCTTGCACAATGCATTCCACTCCATTCCACATTGCATTGCGTTCCATTCCACATTCCATTTCACATTCAATTTCACGTTCCTTTCCGTTCCATTCCACATTCCATTCTATTCCATTCCATTCGACCTTCCGTTCCACATTCCATTCCATTCCATTCCAAATCCCATTCCATTCCATTCCACATTCCATTCAATTCCATTCCACATTCCATTAGACATTCCGTTCCTTTCCATTCCACATTCCATTAGACATTCCATTCCATTCCATTCCACATTGCATTCTAGATTTCATTCCACATACACTTCCTCATTCCATTCCATTCCATTCCATTCCAAATTACATTCCACATTCCATTCCTCATTACATTCCTCATTCCATTACACATTCCCTTCAACATTCCATTCCATTCCATTCCACATTACCTTCCACATTGCATTCCATTCCATTCCACATTCCATTTCTCATTCCATTCCATTCCATTCTACATTACATTCCACATTCCATTCCACACTACATTCCACATTCCATTCCACATTCCATTCCACATTCCCGTCCACATTGTCTTCCATTCCTATCCACATGCCATTCCACATTTGATTACATTCCTTTCCACATTCCATTCCATTCCATTCGACATTCCATACCACATTCCATTCCACCTTCTATTCCATTCCATTCCACGTTTCATTCCTACTTCCATTCCACGTTCCATTCCAATTTGTGTTGGATGTTCCATTCCATGCCATTCCAACTTCCATTCCACATTCCATTCCATTCATACCATTCCAGTCCACATTCTATTCCATTCCATTCCACGTTACATTGCATTACTTTGCATATTCCATTCCTTTCCCTTCAACATTTCATTGCACATTCCATTCCACTTTCGATTCCACATTCAGTTCCACATTCAAATCCACTTTCCATTCTATTCCATTCCACAACCCATTGCACATTCTATTCCATATTCTGTTCCATGTTCCATTCCATTACATTACACGATCCATTCCACATTAAATTCCACATTCCATTCCACGTTGCATTCCACATTCCATTCCACATTCTATTCCACCTTTCATTCCAAGTTCCATGCCACGTTCGATTCCATTCCATTCCACGTTCCATTGCACATTCCATTCCATTCCATTACACTTTCCTTTCCACATTCCATTCCAGATTCCATTCCACATTCCATTTCCCACTCCATTCCACATTCCATTACATTCCATTCTATTTTCCACTCCACATTCCATTCCGTTCTATTGCACATTCCATTCCACATTCCTTTCCACATTCCATACCACATATAATTCCAATCAATTCCATTCCACATTCCATTCCACATCCCATTCCATTCCATTACACGTTTCATTCCACATTCCTTTCCACATTCCATTCCACGTTCCGTTCCACATTCCATTCCATGTTCCATTCCATTCCATTCCACGTTCCACTACACTATCCATTCTATTCCATTCCATGATCCATTCCACATTCCATTCCACGTTCCATTCCACATTCCATTCCATTCCATTCTGCTTTCCATTCCACATTCCATTCCATTGCATTCCACATTCCATTCCACTTTCCATTCCACGTTCCATTCTACAATGCATTCCATTCCATTCTGCATTCCACTCCACGTTCCATTCCACATTCCATTCCGTTCCATAACACGATCCATTCCACTTTCCATTTCACATTCCATTCCACGCTCCATTCCGTTCAATTCCACAGGCCACCCCACATTCCATTCCACATTACATTCCACATTCTATTCCATATTCCAGTCCCCATTCCATTCCATTCCATTCCAGATTCCATCCCACATTCCATTCCATTCCATTCCACATTCTTTTCCACATTCCATTCCACATTCCATTCCATTCCATTCCAGATTCCTTTCCACATTCGATTCCATTCCATTCCAGATTCCTTTCCACATTCCATTCCATCCCATCCAACATTGCATTCCACATTCCATTCCACATTACCTTCCACATTCCATTCTATTCCATTCGACATTCCATTCAACATTCCATTCAGCTCCATTCCACATTCTATTCTAAATTCCATTCTGTTCAATTCCACATTCCATTCAACATTGCATTCCACTCCATTCCACATTCTATTCCAATTTCCATTCCACCTTCCATTCCATTCACTTCCACATTCCCTTTCACTGCATTCCACAATCCATTCCATTCCATTCCACGTTCCATTCCACATTCCATTGCATTCCAATCCACATTGCATCCCACATTCCTTTCCATTCCATTCCACATTCCATTCCATTCCATTCCACTTTCCATTCCACCTTCCATTCCATTCCATTCCATATTACTTTCCACAGTACATTCCACATTCCCTTCCACATTCCATTCCATTACATTCCACATTCCATTCCACATTTCAATCAATCCATTCCACACTCCATTCCACATTCGCTTACATTCCTTTCCACTTTCCACTCCATTCCATTCCACATTCCATTGCACATTACAATCCACCTTCTATTCCATTCCATTCCACGTTTCATTCCACCTTCCATTACACGTTGCATTCCACATTCCATTCGACCTTCCATTCCAATCCATTACACGTTCCATTCCAACTTCCATTCCACATTCCATTCCATTCCATACCATTCCAGTCCACATTCCATTCCCTTCCATTGAACATTCCTTTCCACATTCCATTCCAATTTCTATTCCACATTCCGTTCCACATTCAAATCCACGTTCCATTCCATTACTTTCCACTTTCCTTTCTACGATCCATTCCACATTCCTTTCCACATTCCATTCCATTCCCTTCCACATTCCATTTCACTGCATTCCACATTCCATTCCATTCCATTAAATTACACTTTCCATTACACATTCCATTGCATTCCAATCCACTTGGCATTCCACCTTCCATTCCATTCCATTCAATATTACTTTCCACAGTCCATTCCACAGTCCCTTCCACATTTAATTCCATTACATTCCACATTCCATTCCACTTTCCAATCCATTCCATTCCACTTTACATTCCACATTCGATTACATTCCTTTCCACTATAAATTCCATTCCATTCCACATTCCATTACACATTCCATGCCACCTTCTATTCCATTCCATTCCATGTTTCATTCCAACTTCCATTACATGTTCCATTCCACTTTCCATTCGACCTTCCATTCCATTCCATTCCACGTTCCATTCCAACTTACTTTCCACATTCCATTCCATTCCATACCATTCCAGTCAACATTCCATTCCATTGAATTCCACCTTCCATTCCATTCCTTTCCACATTCCATTCCTTTCCATTGAATATTCCATTCCACATTCCATTCCTTTCCATTTAACATTCCATTCCACATTCCATTCCAATTTCTTTTCCACATTCCGTTCCACATTCAAATCCACGATCTATTCCGTAGCATTCCACTTTCCTTTCCATGTTCCATTCCACATTCCATTCCACGTTTCATTCCATTCTGTTTCATGTTCCATTCCGTTTCATGTTCCATTCCGTGTTACATTCTATTCCATTCCACGTTCCATTCAACATTCCATTCCACTTTGCATTCCACATTCCCTGTCATATTCCATTCCACGTTCCATTCCACGTTTCATTACAAGTTCCATTCCACATTGCATTCCACATTCCATTATCATTCCATTGAATTTCTCACCACTTTTCATTCCACATTCCATTCCACATTCCTTTCCATTCCATTCCATTCCTTTCCATTTTCCATTCCACATTCCATTCAATTCCATTCCACATTCCATTCCATTCCAATCAACATTCCATTCCAAATTTCATTCCATTCCATTCCACATTCCACTCCACATCCCATTCCATTCCATTCCACATTCCATTCCATTCCACAATCTATTCCACATTCCATTCTCATTCCTTTTCATTTCATTCCACATTCCATTCCACATTCCATTGCATTCCAATTCACAATCCATTCCACATTCCATTGCATTTCATTCTATCCCACATTCCATTCCACGTTTCATTACACATTCAATTCCGCAGTCCATTCCAAATTCCATTCTACATTCCATTCCACATCACATTCCACATTCCATTCTCATTCCATTGCATTTCTTTCCACTTTCTATTCCACATTTCATTCCATTCCATTCCACATTCCAATCTGCTTTCCGTTCCACATTCCATTCCATTCCATTCCGCATTCCATTCCACATTCCTTTCCATTCCATTCCATTCCAGGTTCCATTCCACTTTCCATTAAATCCTGTTCCACATTCCTTTCCACATTCCAGTCCATTCCATCCCACATTGCATTCCATTCAAATCCACAGTTCATTCCACAATTCATTCCATTCCATTCCACATTCCTTTCCACATTCCATTACATTCTATTCCACATTCCATTCAATTCAATTCCATTCCATGACACGTTCCATTCCACATTCCATTCCCTTCCATTCCACACTCCATTGCACGTTCCACTCCATATTCTATTCCGTTCCTTTGCTCGTTCCCGTCCACACTCACTTCCATATTCCATTCCATAATCCATTCCGTTCCATTGCACATTCCATTCCACATTCCATGCCACATTCAATTCCACATTCCTTTCCACGTTCCATTCCACGTTCCATTCCATTCCATTTCATTTTGCATTCCACATTACATTCCACAATCCATTCCATTTCAATCCATTAGACGTTCCATTCCACATTCCATTCCACGTTCCGTTCCATTCCTTTCCACGTTGCATTCGACATTACATTGTATTCCATTCCAAGTTCCATTCCACACTGAATTACACAAACCATTCCACCTTCTATTGCGTTCCATTCCACATTGCATTATACAATCCATTCCACATTCCATTCCACTTTCCATTTCACATTCCATTAAAGTCCATTCCAAATTGCATTCCACATTCCATTCCATTCCTTTCCACATTTCATTTAACATTCCATTCCACTTTCCATTCCACAATCCATTCTATTTCATTCCATGTTCCATTCCACATTCCATTGCATTCCATTCCACTTTCCATTGCACATTCCATTCCACATACCATTCCACATTCCATTCTTTTACATTCCACATTCCATTCCACATTCCATTCCACATACCATTCCTCATTCCATTACGTTACATTCCACATTCCATTCCACATACCTTTCCACATTACCTTCCACAATCCTATCCATTATATTCCACATTCCATTTCAAATTCCATTCCATTCCATTCCACATTTCATTCCAAATTCCATTCCACGTTATATTCCACGTTCCATTCTACGTTCTATTCCGCATTCCATTCCATTCCATTTCATTCCACATTCCGTTCCGTTACATTACACTCCACATTCCATTCCTTTCCATTTAATATTACATTCCACATTCCGTTCCACATTCCATACCGTTTCATTCCACATTCCATTCTCATTCCATTGCACTCCATCCCACATTCCATTCCACATTCCATTCCCTTCCATTCCACATTTCATACCATATTCCATTTCATTCCTTTCCACTTTTCGTTCCACATTCCATTCCTCTTTCCATTCCATGATCCATTCCACGTTCCATTACACGTTCCATTCCATTCCATTGCACGTTGCATTCAACACTACATTGCATTCCATTCCAAGTTCCATTCCACACTCCATTACACCTTCCATTCCACCTTCTATTCCATTCCATTCCACATTCCACTCCACATTCCATTCCACATTCCATTCCACATTCCATTACAGTCCATTTCACATTCCATTCCAAATTCCATTCCATTCCTTTCCACTTTCCATTACACATTCCATTCCACATAAAATTCCACATTCCATTCCGTTCCATTCCACATTCCTTTCAACATTCCATTCCACATTCCAATCCATTACATTCCACATTCCATTCCACATTCCATTCCATTCCATTCCACATTCCATTCTACATTCCATTCCACTTTCCATTCCATATTCCATTCCGCATTCCAATACATTCCATTCCATTTCATTCCACATTCCATTCCATTCCATTCCACATTCCATTCCATTCAATTTAACATTCCATTCCACATTCCATTCCACATTCCATTCTATTCCATTCCACATTCCATTCTCATTCCATTGCACTCCATTCCACATTCCATTCCACATTCCATTCCATTCCTTTCCACATTTCATACCACATTCTGTTCCATTCCACTTTCCGTTCCACATTCCTTTCCTCTTTACTTTCCATGTTCCATTCCACGTTCCATTACACATTCCATTCCATTTCATTCCACGTTCCATTCCATTCCATTCCACATTCCATTTCATTCCGTTCCACATTCCATTTCACATTCCGTTCCACATTCCATTTCACGTTCCTTTCCATTACATTGCACATTCCAATCCATTCCGTTCCTTTCCACGATCAATTCCATATTCCATTCCACATTCCATTTCATTCCATTCTATTCCGCATTCCACTCCATTCCATTAAACCATCAATTCCACATTCCGTTCCACAATCCATTCCACGTTCCATTCCATTCCATTCCACTTGCCAATACATTCCATTCCACATTCCATTCCATTCAATTCCACATTCAATTCCATTCCATTCCACATTCCATTACATTCCATTCCATTCCATTCCACATTCCGTTCCATTCCAATCAACATTCCATTCTACATTCTATTCCATTCCATTCCATATTCCATTCCATTCCTTTCCATTCCATTCCATACCGTTCCACATTGCAATCCATTCCATTCCGCATTCCATTCCATTCCACTCCATTCCATTCCACATTCCACTCAATTCCATTCCATATTCCACTCCATTCCATTGCCTTCCACCTTCCATTCCACATTCCATTTCATTCCATTACACATTCCACTCCATTCCATTCCATACTCCAATCCATTCCATTCCATTCCACATTCCTTTCCACATTCCATTCCATTCCATTATACATTTAATTCCATTCCTTTCCACATTCCATTACACGTTCCATTCGACTTCGAATTCCATGTTCCATTCCACATCCCATTCCCCATTCAATTCCTTTCCATTTCATATTCCATTCCATTCCCTTCCATATTCTATTCCATTCCATTCCACACTGCATTCCACGGTCCATTCCGTTCCGTTCAATGTTCCATTCCATTCCATTCATCGTTCCATTCCACGTTCCAATACACATTCCATTCCACATTTCATTCCAAGTTCCATTCCATTGCATTCCACATTCCATTCCACGTTCCATTCCACGTTGCTTTCCTTGTTCTATTCCATGTACCATTTGACGTTTCATTCCTTTCCATTCCACATTCCATTCCATTCCATTCCACGTAACATTCCATTCCATTCCACATTCCATTTCACGTTCCATTCCATTTCATTCCACGTTCAACTCCACCTTCCATTCCACATTCCATTCCACATTGCATTCCAAGTTTCATTCCACTCCTTTCCACATACCATTCCATTCCATTCTACGTTCCATTCCACTTTCCATTCCACGTTCCATTCCACATTCCATTCCAAGTTCCATTCTATTCTTTGCAAGTTCCATTACTTTTTCCACTCCATTCCATTGCACGTTCCATTCCACATTCCATCGCCCATTCCATTCCATATTACATTCCTCGTTTCATTCCATTTTCATTTCCATATTCCATTCCACATTCCATTCCATTCCATTCCACGTTCCATTCCAAATTCTATTCCATTCCATTACACTTTCCTTTCCAGATTCTGTTCCTCATTTCATTCCATTACATTCCACATTCCATTCCACATTCCATTCCATTTCATTCCACTTTCCATTCTACATTCCATTAAATTCAATTTCACGTTGCATTCCATTATCCATTCCACATTCCATTCCACATTCCATTTCACTTTCCATTCCACTTTCTATTCCACATTCAGTTCCACGATACATTGCACTTTCCATTTCATATTACATTCCATTCCATTCCGTTCCATTCCACATTACCTTCCACATTCCCTTCCACATTACATTCTACGTTCCACTCCACATTGCTTTCCACGTTCCATTCCACGTTCCATTCTGTGTTCCTTTTCATTCCATTCCACGTTCAATTCTACGTTCCATTCCATTCCATTCAAATTTCCATTCCACTTTCCATTGCACATCCCATTCCACGTTCCATTCCGCGTTCCATTCCACGTTCCATTCCTCAATCCATTCCATTCCGTTCCACTTTCCACTCCACATTCCAATCCATTCAACTTTCCATTCCACGTTCCGTTCCACATTCCATTCCATTCCGTTCCACATTCCATTCCTCATTCCATTCCGTTCCACATTCCATTCCACATTCCATTGCACTCCAATTCATATTCCATTCCACATTCCATTCTCCTTCCATTGCATTTCATTCCACATTCCATTGCGCATTCTATTTCATTCCAATTCACATTCTATTCCATATTCCATTCCATTCCATTCCACATTAGATGCCACATTCCATTCTACATTCCATTCAGCATTCCATTAATCATTCCATTCCACATTCCATTCTCAATCTATTGCATTTCATTCCACTTTCCATTCCACATTCCATTGCGTTCCAATTCGCACGACATTTCACATTGTATTCCAAGTTCCATTCCATTATATTCCACATTCTATACAAAATTCCATTCCGCAGTCCATTCCTATGCATTCCACATTCCATTCCATTAGAATCAACATTCCATTCCACCTTTCATGCCATTCCATTACACATTCCATTGCACATTCCATTCCACTTTCCATTCCACATTCCATTCCATTCAATTCCACATTCCATTCAATTTCATTCCATTCCACGTTGCATTCCACTTTCCATTAAATTCTATTCCACCTTCCATTCCACATTCCAGTCCATTCCATTTCAGAATCCATTTCATTCCAATACGCATTTCATTCCACATTTCATTCCATTCCATCCCACATTACATTTCACATTCCATTCCACATTCCCTACCACATTCCATTCAATTCCACTCCAAATTCCATTCCATTCCATTCCACATTCCATTCCATTCCATTCCAAGTTCCATTCCACATTCCATTCCATTCCATTCCATATTCAATTAAACCATCCATTCCACATTCCATTCCATTCCATTCCACTTTCCATTCCACAATTCATTCCACGTTCTATTCCATTCCATTCCATATTCCTTACCCATGCATTCCATTGCTTTCTGCATTTCATTCCATTCCATTCTACATTCTACTCTACTATCAATTTCATTCCATTCCACATTCCATTTCATTCCATACCGCATTCCATTCCATTTAATTCCACTTTCCATACCTTTCCATTACACATTCCATTTCACATTCAATTCCCACTTTTTATTCCACTTTCCATTTCACATTCCATTCCAAGTTCCATTCAATTCCATAACACGTTCCACTCCACAATCTATTCCACATTCCAATCCACGTTGCATTCCGTTGAATTTCACATGCCACTCCACATTCCATTCCACATTCTATTTCCTATTCTATTCCACATTCCAGTCCACATTCCATTCCATTCCATTCCACATTCCTTTCCACATTCCATTCCTTTCCATTGAACATTCCATTGCACATTCCATTCCACTTTCTGTTCCACATTCCATTGCACATTCAAATCCACGTTCCATTCCATTCCATTCCACTTTCCATTCCACAATGCATTCCCCATTCCGTTCCACGTTCCATTCCATTCCATTCCATGTTCTATTGCGCGTTCCATTCCATTCCATTCCACGTTCCGTTCCACAATCTATTCCATTCTTCATTCCACGTTCCATTCCACATTCCATTCAACGTTTCATTCCTCGTTTCATTCCAAGTTCCATTCCACATTCCATTCCATTCCATTCCGCGTTCCATTCCACATTCCATTCCATTGCATTTCATTTTCCTTTCCACATTCCTTTCCACATTCCATTCCATTCCTTTCCACATTCCATAGGATTCAATTCCACATTCCTTTCCGTTGTATTCCACATTCCATTCCACATTCCTATCCACATTACATTCCACATTCCATTCCATTCCATTGCGTTCCACATTCCATTCCATTCCATTCCACGTTCAATTCCACATTCCATTCCACGTTCCATTCCACTTTCCTATCCATTTCATTCTTCGTTCCGTTCCACAGTCCATTCCACATTGCATTCCACATTCCACTCCATATTCCATTCCACGTTCCTTTCTGTTCCATTTCACTTTCCACCCCACTTTCCATTCCATTCCATTCCACGTTCCATTACACATTCAATTCCACGTTCCATTCCACGTTCCATTCCACGTTCTCTTCCATTCCATTCCACGTTCCATTACACAAACTACTCCATTCCATTCCACGATCAATTCCACATTACATTCCACGTTCCATTCCAGATTCCATTCCATTACATTCTACTTTCCATACCACATTCCATTCCATTCCATTCCACTATCCATTCCACATTCCTTTGCACGTTCCTTTCCACATTCCATTCCACTCAATTCCACGGTCCATTCCACATTCCATTCCACGTTCCATTTTGCAATCCATTCCGTCCCATTGCACGTTCCATTCCACATTGCATTCCACATTCCATTCCACGTTCCATTCCGTTCAATTGCACATGCCACTCCACTTTGCATTCCACATTCCATTCCTCCTTCTAGTCCACATTCCAATCCACATTCCATTCTATTCCATTCCACATTCTATTCCACATTCCATTCCACAATCCATTCCATTCCATTCCATTCCATATTCGTTTGCACATTCCATTCCATTAAATTCCACATTCCATTCCACATTCCTTTCCATTCTCTTCCACATTCCATTCCAATCCATTCCACATTCCTTTCCACATTCCATTCGATCTTAAATTCCATTCCATTTCACATGCTTTTACACATTCCATTTCACATTCCATTCCATTGCATTCCACCTTCCATTCCATTCTACAATCCATTCAACATTCCTTTGCATTCCAATCCACATTCCAATCCACATTCCATTCCACATTCCATTCCACTCCATTGCACATTCCATTCCACATTCCTTTCCACATTCCATTCCATTCCATTCCACATTCCATTCCACATTCCATAGCATTCAATTCCACATTCCATTCCACATTCCATTCCACATTCCGTTCCACTCCATTATACATTCCATTCCATTCCATTCCACGTTTCATTCCACATTCCATTCCATTCCATTCCACCTTCCATTCCACATTACCTTCCATTCCATTACACGTTCCATTACTGTACATTCCAGCTTGCATTCCACATTCCATTGCACATTTCATTCCAACTTCCATTCCAAATTCCATTCCACATTGCATTCCATTCCATTCTACATTCCATTCCATTCCATTCCAGTTTCCATTCAACATGACATTCCATTCCATTCCGCATTCTATTACACATTCCTTTCCGCATTCAATTCCATTGCATTCCACATTCCATTCTATTCCCTTCCACATTCCTTTCGACATTCCTTTGCATTCCAATCCACATTCCATTCCATTCCATTCCACATTCCATTCCGCATTCCATTCCACATTCCATTTTACATTCCATTCCAAATTCCATTCCATTACATTACACATTCCTTTCCACATTCCATTGCATTCAATTCCATATTCCATTGCACGTTCTGCACTACTCCATTCCACCTTCCATTCCATTGCCTTCCACGTACCATTCCACATTCCTTTCCACTCCATTCCACGTTCCATTCCACGTACCATTTGACACTCCATTCCACGTTGCATTCCACGTTCCATTTCTTTGCATTCCACTTTCCAATTCACTTTCCATGCCATTCCATTCTATATTCCATTCCACATTCCATTGTACATTCCATTCCAAGTTCCAATCCAGAGTCCATTCCAAGATCCATTCCTCGTTCCATTCTACATTCCATTCCATTGTAGTTCCATTCCACATTCCATTCCTTTCCATTCCAGGTTCCATTCTGCATTCCATTCCAGTACATTCCACATTCCATTCCACATTCCTTTCCTCTTTCCATTCCATTTCATTCCACGTTCCATTCCACATTCCATTAGACATTACATTCCACAATCCATTTCATGTTCCAATCCATTCATTTCCACGTTCCATTCCACGGTCCATTCCACGTTCCTTTCCACGTGCCACTCCACGCTGCTTTGCAAGTTCCATTCCACATTCCATTCCACATTCCATTCCACCTTCCATTCCATTCCATTCCACGATCCACTCCACGTTCCATTCCACATTCCATTCCATTCCATTCCACTTTCAATTCCACATTCCATTAAATTCCATTACACTTTCCATTACACTCCATTCCAGGTTCCATTCCACATTCCATTGCACATTCCATTCCACATTCCATTCCAAATTCCATTCCACATTCCATTCCATTCCATTCCACATTCCATTCCATTTCATTCAGCATTCCATTCCGCATTCCATTCAATCCGATTCCATTCCACATTCCTTTTCACATTCCATTCCTTTCCATTCCATTCCACATTCCATTCCATTTCATTACATTCCACATTCCATTCCTTTCCTTTCCACATTACATTCCACTTTCCATTCCACATTCCGTTCCACATTCCATTCCACGTTCCATTCTAAGTTCCATTCCAAGTTCCATTCTACGTTCCTTTCCATTCCATTCTACATTCCATTCCATTCCATTCCACGTTCCATTCCACTTTACATTAGAAGTTCCATTCCATTCCATTCCACGTTCCATTCTAGGTTCCATTAGAGGATGCATTCCACGTTCCATTCCATGTTCCATTCCATTCCACGTTACATTAAATATTCCATTAAATTCCATTCCACTTTCCATTCAATGTTCCATTCCAGGTACCATTCCATTTTCCATACCATTCCATTCATTTCCACATTCCATTCCACATTCCATTCCCTTCCATTCCACTTTACATTCCGTTTCATTCCTTTCCAGTCCATTCCATTCCAATCCACATTCCATTCCACTTTCCCTTTCCATTCAGTCCACATTCCATTCCATTCCATTCCACATTCCATTACACGTTCCATTCCACGTTCCATTCCATTCCATTGCATTCCATTGCAGGTTCCGTTCCATTCCATTCCACATTCTATTCCACATC
This sequence comes from Pongo abelii, assembly GCF_028885655.2. Classification (NCBI taxonomy): domain Eukaryota; kingdom Metazoa; phylum Chordata; class Mammalia; order Primates; family Hominidae; genus Pongo; species Pongo abelii. The sequence goes on along the minus strand of NC_071997.2, from coordinate 17,414,371 downwards.
CCATTCCATTCCATGACACATTTCAATCCACATTCCATTCCTTTCCATTCCATGTTCCATTCCATTCAATTCCACGTGCAATTCCACATTCTATTACACATTCCAGTCCACATTCCATTCCACATTCCATTGCATTCCCTTCTACGTTCCACTCCACTTTCTACTCCATTCCATTTGACGTTCCATTCCACATTCCATTCAATTCCATTTCACCTTCCTTTCCACATTGCATTCCACATTCCATTCCACATTCCATTCCTCATTCCAGACCACATTCCATTCCAATGCATTCCACATTCCATTGCATTCCATTCCAATTTCCATTCCACTTTCCATTCCCTTCCATTCCACTTTCCATTCCATACCATCCTACGTCCCATTCCACTTTCTGCTCCATTCAGTTCGACGTTACATTCCACATTCCGTTCCATTCAATTTCACAGTCCATTCCACATTGCATTCCACATTCCATTATACATTCCATTCTACATTCCGTTACACATTGCATGCCATTCCATTCCACTCTCCATTTGCCGTTCCTTTCCATATTCCTTTCCACGTTACATTCCACGTTCCATTCCATTGCATTCCACGTTACATACAACTTTCCATTCCATTCCATTCCACGTTCCATTACACAATCCTTTCCACTTTCCATTCCAAGTTCCTTTCCACGTTCCATTCCAAGTTCCATTCTATGTTAGATTTCACCTTCCATTCCATTCCATTCCATGCCATTCCATGTGCCATTCCACATTGTATTCCTCATTCCATTCCATCTTCCATTCCATTCCATTCCTTTCCATTCCACGTTTCATTCCATTCCATTCCACTTCCCATTCCATTCAGTTATGCATTCCATTCCATTGCATTCCATTCCACATTCCATTCCATACCATTCTGCATTCCATTCCATCCCATTCCATTCCATATTCCATTCCATTAAATTCCACGTTCCATTCCATTCCATTTCACATTCCATTCCATTCCATTCCATTGCATTCCACATTCCATACCATTCCATTTCATTCCAAATATCATTCTTTCCATTGGACCTTCCACTATATTCCATTCCTTTCCACATTCCATTCCATTCCATTGCATTGCACATTCCATTCCATTCCATTCCATTCCACATTCCATTCCATTCCATTCCACATTCCCTTCCACTGCATTCCACGTTCAATTCCACTTTTTGTTCAGCATTCCATTCCATTCCATCTATTCCCCTTATCATTCCATTCCATTTCACATTCCATTCCATTACACATTCAATTCCATTAAAAACCTCATTCTATTCCATTCCACACTCCACTCCATTACTTTCCAGTCCACTTTCAATTCCATTCCACATTCCATTCCATATTTCATTCAATTCTATTCCGTGTTACATTCCGTTCCATTCAATTCCACATTCCATTCCATTCCACATTCCACTCCACATTCCATTCCATTCCGTTTGACATTCCATTCCACATTCGATTCCATTCCATTCCACATTCCATTTCACATTCAATTCTATTCCAATCCACATTAAATTCCAATCAATTCCATTCCATTCCACATTTCATTCCATTCCATTCCATATTTCATTCTAATTTCCATTACATTCCATTCCACATTCATTCTATTCTGTTCCACATTCCATTCCATTCCATTCCACATTCCATTCCGTTCCATTCCATTCCATTCCACATCCCATTTCATTCCATTCCACATTCCATTCCATTCCATTCCATTCCATTGCTTTCCACACTCCATTCGACATTCCATTCCAATCCACTCTACATTCCATTAAGCAATCCATTCCACAATCCATTTCACATTCCATTCCACATTACAATGCAGTCCATTGCACTTTCCATTCTATTCCATTCCACATTTCATACCGTCCCATTCCATTCCACATTTTCTTCCATTCCATTCAACATTCCCTTCCATTCCAATCCACAGTCCATTCCATTCCATGCCACATTTCATTCAAGGTTCCATTACAGGTTCCATTCCATTTTCAATTACACATTCCATTCCATTCCATTCCACATTCCATTGTACATTCCACTCCACATTCCATTCCACATTCCTTTCCACATTCCATTCCATTCCATTCCACATTCCATTCCATTCCATTCCACATTCCATTCCACTTTCCATTCAATTACATTCTATATTTCATTCCATTCCATTCCACATTGCATTCAATTCCATTCCACTTTCCATTCCATTCCACATTCCAATCAATTCCATTCCATTGCATTCCACATTCCCTTACATTCCATTACATTCCATTGCACTCCACAATCCATTCCATTGTATTCCACATTCCATTCCACGTTCTGTTCAACATTCCAATCCACATCCCTTTCCACATTCCATTCCTTTCCATTCCATTCAATTCCGCATTCGTCTCCACATTCCATTCCATTCCATTCCTTTACACTTTAAATTCAACATTTAATTCCACATTCCATTCCGCATTCCATTACATTCCATTCCACATTCCATTCCATTCCACGCCAAATTCCATTCCATTCCACTCCACATTCCATTCCATTTCATTCCATTCCACATTCAATTCCCTTAAAATCCACAATCCATTTAATATTCCAGTAAAATGGAATGGAATGGAATGTGGAATGGAAGGGAATGGAATGTGGAATGGAATGGAATGTTATGTGGAATGGAATGGAATGTGGAATAGAATGGAATGGAATTGAATTGAATATGGAAAAGAATGTGTAATGGAATGGAATGTGGAATGGAATCGAATTGAATGTGGAATGGAATGCAATGCAACGAAATCTGGAAAGGAATGTAATGAAATGGAGTGTAGAATGGAATGGAACGAAATGTAAAAGAATGGAATGGAATGGAAAGTTCAAAACTTTCGAATGGTATTTGGGATGGAATAAAATGGAATGGAATCTGGAACGGAATTCAATTGAATGGAATGAGGAATGCAATGTGGAATGGAATGGAATGTGGAGTGGAATGGAATGTGGAATGGAATGTGGAAGGGAATGGAATGGAAAGATGAATGGAATGCGAAATGAATTGGGAAACGGAATGTGGAATTGAGTGGAATGGGATGGAATGCAGAATGGAACGCGGAATGGAATGAGGAATGCAATGTGGAAGGAAATGTGGAATGGAATGTGGAATGCAGTGGAATGGAATGGAATGTGGAATGCAACTTGGAGAGGAATGGAATGGAATGTGGAATGGAATGTGGAATGGAAGGTGGAATGGAGTGGAATGGAATGGAATGTGGAATGGAATGCAATGGATAGTGGAAGGGAATATGGAATGGAATGGAATGGAATGTGGAAAGGAATGGAATGGAATAGGGAAAGCAATGAGGAATGGAATGGAATGGAATAGAATGTGAAATGGAATGTGGAATAGAAGTTGGATTGGAAAGTGGAATGGAATGGAAAGGTAAGGAATGTGGAATTTAATGTGAAACGGAATGGAATGGAAAGAGGGATGGAATGTGGAATGGAGTGGAATGGAATGGAATGTGGAATGGATTGAGGAATGTAATGAGGAATGGATTGTGGAATGGAATGTGTAATTGAATGTGTTATGGAAAGTGAAATGGAATGTGGAAAAGAAAGGAATGGAAGGTGGAATGCATTATGGAAAGGAAAGTGGAAAGGAGTTTACTGGAGTGTGGAATGGAACGTGTAATGGAATGGAATGGAACGTGTAATTGAACGTGGATTTGAATGTGGAATGCAATGTGGAATGGAACGTGGAATGGAATGGAATGAAAAGTGGAATGGAAAGTGGAATGGAATGGAATGGAAAGTGCAATGGAATGTGGAATGGAATGTGGAAAGGGATGAGGAATGGAATGTGGAATTGAATGGGATGGAATGTGGAAGGGAATTGAATGGAATGTGGTATGGAATTTGTACTGGAATGGAATGCAATGTGGAATGGAAAGTGGAATGGAGTGGAATGGAATGTGGAGTTTAATGGAATGGAATGTGAAATGGAATGGAATGGAATGTGGAATGGAATGGAATGGAAAGTGCAATAGAATGGAATTGTATGTAATGTGCAATGGAATGGAATAGAATGTTGAATGGAATGGGATGTAATGTGGAATGGATTGGAATGCGGTGGAATGGAATGGAATGGAATTGAATGGAATGTAGAATGGAATGGAATGGAACTTGGAATGTAATGGAATGGAACGTGGAATGGAAGGTCGAATGGAACGTGTAGTGGAATGCAGAATGGAAGGTGGAATGGAGGGAATGTGGAATGGAATGTGTAATTAAATAGAATGGAAAGTGGACTGGAAAGTGGAATGTAATGGAAAGGATTGTGGAATGGAATGGAAAGCAATGTGGAATGGAATGGAATGGAATGTGGAACAGAATGTGGAATTGAATGGAATGGATTGTGGAATGGAATATAGAATGGAATGGAATGGTATGTAGAATGGAATGGAATGGAATGTGGAATGGAATATGGAATAAAATGGAATGGAATGTGGAATGGGATGGAATGGAATGTTGAAAGGAGTGGAATGGAATGTGGAGTGGAATGGAATGGAATGGAATAGAATGTGGAATGGAAACAGAAATGGAACATGGAATGGATTGGAATGTGGAGTGGAAAGGAATGGAATGGAATGGAACGTGGAACAGAATGTGGAATTGAATGGAATGGAATGTGGAATGGAATGTAGAATGGAATGGAATGGAATGTAAAATAGAATGGAATGGAATGTAGAATGGAATGGAATGGAATGTGGAATGGAATATGGAATGAAATGGAATGGAATGTGGAATGGGATGGAATGGAATGTTGAAAGGAATGGAATGGAATGTGGAGTGGAATGGAATGGAATGGAATAGAATGTGGAATGGAAACAGAAATGGAACATGGAATGGATTGGAATGTGGAGTGGAAAGGAATGGAATGGAATGGAATGTGGAATCGAAACAGGAATGGAACGAGGAATGGAATGGAATGGATCATGGAATGGAACATGGAATGGAACGTGGAATGGATTGTGAAATGGAAAGTGGAATGGAAAGAGGAACGCAAGGTGGAATGGAGCATGGAATGGAATGGAATGAAACGCTGAATGGAATGTAGTAGGGAATGTTTATTTGAATGTAATGGAATGTGGAGTGCAATGTGGAATGAAATGCAATGGAATGTAGACTGGAATGTGTAATGGGATGCACTGGAATTAGCAATGTAGTGGAATGGAATGTGGAATGTAATGAAATGGAATGAGGAATTGAAATCAATGGAATGGAATGTGGATTGGAATGGAAGGGGGATTGGAATGTGGAATGGAATGGGATGGAATGTGGAAAGGAATGGAATGGAATGAGGAAAGGAATGTGAAATGGAATGTGGAATGGAATGGAATGGAATATGGAATGGAATGTGGAATAAAATGTAACGGAAAGAAATGGAATGTGCAATTGAACGTGGAATGGAACATGTAATGGAACATTAAATGGAAATTGGAATGGAACGTCGAATTGAATCAGGAATGAAATGTGGACTAGAATGTGGAATGGAATGGAATTTAATGGGGAATGGAATAGAATGTAATGGGGGGAGGATGGGAATGGAATGTGGAATGCATTGCAATGAAATGAGGAATGGACTAAAATGGAATGTGGAATGGAATGAGGAATGGAATGTGGAATGGAATGGATTGGAATGTAGAATGGAAAGTGGAATGGAATGGAATGGAACATGGAATGCAACGTGGAATAGAATGGAATGGAACGTGGAATGGAATGTGGAATTGAACATGGAATGGAATGTGGAACGTGGAACGGAATGCAATGGAATGAGGAATGGAATGGAATGGAATATGGATTGGAATGGAAAGGAATGTGGAATGAAATGGAATAGTACGTGGAATGTAATTGAATGGAATGGGGAATGGAATGGAATGCAATGTGTAATGGAACATCGAATGGAATGGAATGTGGAATGGAGTGGAATGGAATGTGGAATGGCATGGAATGGAATGGAAATTGGAGTGGAACGTGGAATCGAATGGAACGGAAACTGGAGTGGAATGGAATCTTGAATGGAATGGAGGGGAACGGAATGTGGAATGGAAAGAAACGGAAGGGAGTGTAATGGAATGGAATGGAATGGCATGGAATGTGGAATAGAATGGAATGGAATGTGGAATGGAATGGAATGGAATGTGGAATGGAATGTGGAATGGAATGGAATGGAATGTGGAATGGAAAGGAATGGAATGTAACCGAATGTGGAATGGAATGGAATGGATTTTCATGTGGAATATAATGGAACGGAATGTGGAATGGAATGGAATGGAAGGTGGAATGGAAAGGAATGAAAAGTGGAATGGAATGGAATGGAAATGAATGGAATATGGAATTGAATAGAATGTGGATGGAATGGAATGTGGAACGGAATGGAATATGGAATGGAATGTGGAATGGAATGGAATGGAATGGAATGGAATGGAATGGAATGGAATGGCATGGAAAGGACTGTGGAATGCAATTTAATGGAAAGTGGAACGGAATGTGAAATGGAATAGAATGGAACGTGGAATGGAATGGAATGGGAACTGGAATTTAATGGAATGCAATGGGGAATGGAATGGAATGGAACTTGGAATGCAACATAATGGAATGTAGAATGGAGTAGAATAGAATGGAATGCAACACGGAATGGAATGAAATGTGAGGTGGAATGGAATGGAATGAAAGGTGAGGTGGAATATAATGGATTGGAATGTGGAAGGGAATGGAATAGGAAGGAATGGAAAGTGGAATGGAATAGAATGGAAAGTGTTATGGAATGGAATGGAACGTGGAATGGAATGGAATGGAACGTGGAATGGAAAGGAAATAACTTGGAATGGAAAGTAATGCAATGTGGAATGAAATGCAATACAGTGTTGAATGGAATGGAATGTAATGTGGAATGGAATAGAATGGAATGTGGAATGGAATGAAATGGAGGATGGAATGAATTGCAATGGAATGTGGAATAGAATGTGGAGAGGAATGTTGAATGGAATGTGGAATGGAATGGAATTGAATGTAGAATGGTAATTGGAATGGAATGGAAAGGAATGTGGAATGGAATGCAATGGATCTTGGAATGGAATGAAACGGAACATGGACTGGAATACAAAGGAACATGGAAAGGAATGGAATGAAATCGTATGGAATGGAATTGAAAGTGGAATGGAATGGAATGTGGAATGGAATTGAATGGAATGTGGAATTGAACGGAGTGTTTAATGGAATGGAATGGAATGTGGAATGGAATAGAATGGAATGTGGGCTGGAATCGAATGGAGTTGAATGTGGAAAGGAATGTGGAATGGAATGGAATGGTAAGTGGAATGGAATGGGGAATGGAATGGAATAGATTTTGGAACGGAATGTGGAATGGAACGTGGAATGGAAATTGGAATGGAATTGAATGGAATGTGGAATGGAATGGAAAGTGGAATGGAATGAAAAGGAATTTGGAATGGAATGGAATGGAATGTGGAATGGAAAGGAATGTAATTTGGAATGGAATGGAATTGAATGTAGAATGGAATGGAATGGAATGTGGAAAGGAATGTGGAATGGAATGGAATGGAATGGAATGTGGAATGGAATGTGGAATGGAATTGAATGGACTGTGAAATGCAAAGTAATGGAATATGGATTGCAATAGAAAGGAATGTGGAATGCAATACAATGGAATCGAATGTGGAATGGAATTGAATGGATTGCAATGGAACGGAATGTGGATTGGAATGGAATGGAAAGTAGAATGGAATGTAGAACGGAATGGAATGGAAAATGGATTGGAATGGAATGTGGAATGGAATGGAAAGAAAAGTGGAATGGAATGGAATGGAATGGAATGTGGAAAGGAATGGAATGGAATGGAATGGAGAGAGGACTGGAAAAGAAAGGAACGGAGTGTGGTATGGAAGGGAAAGGAAACTGGAATGTAATGTGAAATGGATTGGAATGGAATGTGGAAAGGAATGTCGAATGGAATGGAATGTGGAGTGGTATGGAATGGAAAGTGGAATGGAACTTGGAATGGAATGGAATGGAAGGTAGAATGGAATGGAAAGGAAAGTGGAATGGAATGGAAAGGAATGGAATTGGAATGGAATGGAATGCGGTATGGAATGGAATGTGGAATAGAATGGAATGGAATTGAATCTGGAATGGAATGGAAAGGAACGAAAGGTGGAATGGTGAGAAACCGAATGGAATGAAATGAAATGGAATGTGGAATGCAATGTTGAATGGAGTGGAATGGAATGTGCATTGGAATGGAATGAAATGTGGAATGGAATGTGGAATGGAATGTGGAATGGAATGGAATTTGGAATGCAACTTAGAATGGAATACAATGTCCAATGGAATGGAATGGAATGTAGAATGGAATGGAATATGGAATATAATGGAATTCACTGCGGAATGGAATGGAATGTGGAATGTAATTCAATGGAAAGTGTAATGCATTGGAATGGAAAGTGGAATGCAATGGAACGGAATGTGGAATGGAATGGAATGCAATGTGGAATAGAATCAGATGGAATTGAATTTGGAAAGGAAAGTGGAATGCAATGGAAAGGAAAGTGGAATGGAAAGTTTAACTTAACGGAATGCAATGTGGAATGGAATCTGGAATGGAATAGAATGGAATTTGGAATGGAATGGAATAGATTGTGGAATGGAATGGAATGGAATTTGGAATGGAATGGAATGGAATATGAAATGGAATGGAAAGGAACGTGAAATGGAATGGAATCGAAAGTGGAATGTAATGGAATGGAATGTGAGATAGAATGCAAAGGTATGTGGAATGGAATGGAATTGAATGGAAAGTGGAATAGAATGTAATGGAATGGAATGAAATGTGGAATGAAATGTGGAGTGTAATGCAATGTGGAACGGAATGTTTAATGGAATGGAATTTGTAATATAATGGAAAGGAATGTGGAATGGAATGGAATGACATGTGGAATGGAATGGAATGGAATGTGGCATGGAATGGAATGTGGATTGGAATGGACTGGAATGGAATCAGAAATGGAATGGCATCGAATGGAATGGAATGGAACCGAATGGAATGGAATGGAACGGAATGGAATGGAATGGAATGTGGAATGCTTTGGAATGCTATGTGGAATGGAATGGAATGGAATGGAATGTTGAACCGAATGGAATGGAATGGAATGTGGAATGGAATGTGGAATGGAATGGAATGTGCAATGGTATGTGGAATGGAATGGAAAGTGGAGTGGAATGGAATGGAATGGAATGTGGAATGAAAAGGAATGTGGAATGGAATGGATTGGAATGTGGAATGGAAAGAAAAGGTACTTGGAATTGAATGTGTAATGGCATGGAAAGGAATATGGAATGGAATGTGGAATGAAATGGAATGGAATGTTGAATGGAATGGAATGTGGAATGGAATGGAATGGAATATGGAATGGAATGGAATGGAATGTATAATGGAACGTGGATTGGAACGTGGAATGGAAAATGGAATGGAAAGTTGAAAAGCACGTCGAAAGGAATGGGAAATGAAATGTGGAATGGAATGTGGAATGGAATGGAATGCAATGGGGAATGGAATGACATGGAATGACGAATGGAATGGAATGGAATGGAATGTGGTATGGAATGGAATGGAATGGAAAGTGGAATGGAATGAGGAATGGAAAGGAACTTGGAATGGAATGGAACGGAATGTGGAATGCACTTTGTAATGGAATGGAATGCAATGTGGAATGAAACGTGGAATGGAATGTGGAATGTGAAATGAAATGCAATGGAATGTGGAATGGAATGGAATGAAATGTGGATTGGAATGGAATTGGATGTGGAACGGAATGGAATAGTATGTGAAATGGAATTGAAAGGAATATGGAATGGAATGTGGAATGGAATGTGGAATGGAACGTGGAATGGAATGGAACTTAGAATGGAATATGGAGTGGAATGTGGAATTGAACGTTGAATCGAACGTGCAATGCAATGGAATAGAACATAGAATGGAACATGGAACGGAATGTAGAATCGAACGTGGAATGGAAAGTGGAATATAATTTGGAATGGAAAGAAAAGGAATGTGGAAAGAAATGGAATGGAAAGTAGAATGGAATGGAATGAAATGTGGAATGGAATGGAATGGAATGTGGAATATAATTTGGAATGGAATGGAAAGGAATCCAGAATGGAATGGAACGGAATGGAATGGAATGGAATGGAACATGTAATGGAATGGAATGGAAAGTGGAATGGAATCGTGGAATGGAATGTGGAATGGATCATTGAATGGAACGTGGAATGGAACATGTAATGGAATGGAATGTAGAATAGAAGTGGATGGAAAGTGGAATGGAATGTGTAGTGGATTGGAATGGAATGGAATGTAATGCAATCTGGAATGGAATGGAATGGAATGTGAAATGGAATGTGGTATTGAATGTGGAATGGAATGGAATGGAATGGAATGGAATGCAATCTGGAATGGAATGGAATGGAATGTGAAATGGAATGTGGTATTGAATGTGGAATGGAATGGAATGGTATGGGATGTGAAATGGAACGGAATGCAATGGAATTGATCATGGAATATAATGGAATGCAATGAGAATGGATTAGAATCGAATGTGGAATGGAATGGAATGGAAAGGAATGCGAAATGGGAGGGAATGGAATTTAGAATGGAATGGAATGGAAGGTGGAATGGAATGTGAAATGGAATTTGGAATGGAACACGGAATGTATTGAAATGGAACATGGAATGGAATGGAATGGAAACTGGAATGGGATGGAGAGGAAACCGGAAGGGAACATGGAATGTAACGTCTAATGGAACGTGGAATGGAAAATAGAATGAAATGGAATGGAAAGTGGAATGGAATGTGGAATGTACAACAGTGGAATATCAAATGGAACGTGGAATGCAAAGGAATGGAATGTGGAATAGAAATTGAACGGAATGCATCGTGGAATTGAACGTGGAATGGAACGTGGAATGGAAAGTGGAATGGAAATTGGAATGGAAAGCATAATGGAAAGAGGAATGGAACGTGGAGTGGAATGGAATGTAACGTGGAATGGAATGTGGAATGGAACGTGGAATGGAAAGTGGAATGAAATGGAATGGAATGTGTAATGGAATGTGGAATGGAAGGTGGAATTGAATGTGGAATGCAATGGAAAGGAATGTGGAAAGGAATGTGGAGTGGAATGGAAAGGAATGGAATGGAATGTGGAATTGAATGTGAAAAGGAACGTGTAATGGAAAGTGGAGTGGAATGGAAAGGAATGTGGAACGGAATGTGGAATGGTATGGATTGGAGTGTGGAATGGAATGTGGAATGGAATGCAAGGTGGAATGGAATGTGGAATGGAATGGAATGGAATGTGGAATGGAATGGAATGCAATGTTTACATGGAATGGAATGGAATGCGGAATGGAATGTCCACTGCAAAGGAATGCAACGTGGAATGGAATAGAATGGAATGTGGATTGGAATGTTTAATGGAATGTGGAAGGAAATGTGGAGTGGAAAGTGGAATGGAACGTGGAATGGAATGGAGTGGATTGTGCAATGGAAAGTAGAATGGAACATGGAATTGAAGGTGGAATGGAGAGTTTAATGGAATGGAATGGAACGAGGAATGGAATGTGGAATGGAATGGAATGGAATGTGGAATGGAATGTGGAATGGAATGCAATGGAATGTGGAATGGAATGCAATGGAATGTGGAATGGAATGTGGAATGGAATGCAATGGAATGTGGATTTGAACGTGGAATGTAATGGAATGGAATGTGGAATGGAATGTGGAATGGGATGCAATGGAATGTGGAATGCAATGGAATGGAACGTGGAATGGAATGGAATGGAATGTTGAATGAAAAGTGCAGTGGCACGTTGAATGGAACGGAGTGGAATGTGGAATGTTTGGTGAAATGGAACGTGGAACGAAATGTGGAAAGGAAAGTGGAATGGAATGGAATGGAATGAGGAATTGATCGTGGAATGGAATGAAATGGACCGTGGAATGGAACGTGGAATGGAATGTGGAAAGAAGGTGAAATGGAAAGTGCAATGGAATGTGGAATGGAACGTGGAATGGAATGGAATGGAAAGTGGAATGAAAAGTGGAATGGAATGTAATGGAAAGGGAAGTGGAATGGAATGTGGAATGTAATGTGCAATGGAACGCGCAATGGAATGGAATGCAATGTGGATTGGAATGTGGAATGGAATGTGGAAAGGAACGTGGAATGGAATGTGGAATGGAATGGAATGTGGAATGGAATGGAATGGAATGTGGAATGGAATGGAATGGAATGTGGAATGGAATGGAATGGAATGTAGAATGGAAAGTGGACTGGAATGTGGAATGGAACGTGGAATGGAATGGAATGGAAACAAATGGATTGTGGAATGGAAAGTGGAATTGAATGTGGAATGGAATGTGGAATAGAATGGAATGGAATGTGGAATGGAAGTTGAATGGAATAAAACTTGGAAAGCAACGTGGAAGGCAACGTGGAATGGAACGTGGAATGGAATGGAATGGAATGTCGATTGGAACGTGGAATGGAATGTGGAATAGAAAGTGGAATGAAACTTGGAACAGAAAGGAATGTATTGTCGAATGGAATGTATAATGGAATGTGGAATGGAATGTGGAATGCAATGGAATGTAATGCGTAATGTAATGTGGAATGGAATGGAATGGAATGGAATGGAATGGAATGTGGAATGGCAAGTGGAATTGAAAGTTGAATGGTACGTGCAATGGAATGTGGAATGAAATGGAATGGAATGTTGAATGGAATGTGGACTACAATGGAAGGCAATGTGGAATGAAGTGGAATGGAATGTGGAACGGAATGTTTAATGTAATGTGGAATGAAACGTCGAGAGGGGCGTGGAATGGAAAGTGGAATGGAATGGAATGTATAGTGGAATGGAAGGTGGAATGGAATGTGGAATGGAAGGTGGAATGGAAGGTGGAATGGAGAGTAGAATGGAATAGAATGGAAACTGGAATGGAATGTGGAATGAAATGTGGAATGGAATGTGGAATGGAATGGATTGTAATGTGGAATGGAAAGTGGAATGGAACGGAATGGAATGTGGAATGGAATGTGGAAATGAAAAGAATGGAATGTGGAAGGGAATGTGAAATGGAATATAATGGAATGTGATATGGTATGGAATGGAAACTGGAATGGAATGTGGAATGGAACGGAATGGAATGTGGAATGGAATGTGGAATTGAATACAATGGAATGTGAAAGGGAATGTGGAATGGACTGCAAAGGAATGTGGCATGGAATGGAATGGAATGTGGAATGGAATGGAATGGAATGTGGAATGGAATATGGAATGGAATGTGGAGTGCACGTGGAATGGAACAGAGTGCAATGTGGAATGGAATGTGGAATGGAATGTGAAATGAAACGTGGAATGCAATGGAGTATGGATTGGAAAGAGGAATGGAATGGAATGGAACGTGACATGTAACGTGGAATGGAACGTGGAATGGAATGAGGAATGGAAAGTGTAATGGAATGAAATGGAATGCGGAATGCATCGTGGAATGGAATGGAACGGAACATAGAATGGAACGTGGAATGGAACGTGGAATGAAATGTGGAATGGAACATGGAATGGAATGTGCAACGAAGTGTGAAATGGAACGTGGAATGGAATGGAATAGAAAGTGGAATGGAACTTGGAATGGAATGGAAAGGAACGTGGAATGGAATGTGGAATGGGATGTCAAATGGAACGTTAGAATGGTGTGGAATGGAATGTGGAATGGAATGTGGAATGCAATGTGGAATGGAATGTGGAAGGGAATGTGCAATGGAATGTGTGATGGATCGTTGTATGGAAAGGAATGGAAAGTGGAGTGGAACGGGGAATGGAATGGAATGGAACGTGGAATGGAATGTGCAATGGACTCTGGAATGGAACGCAATATGGAACATGGAATTGATAGGAATGGAATGTGGAATGGAATGTGGAATTGAATGTGGAATGTAATGCAGGGCAATGTGGAATGGAATGTGGAAGGGAATGTAATAGAAGGTGGAATGGAATGTGGAATGTAATGTAATGGAATGTGGAAAGGAATGTGGAATGGAATGGAATCGAATGTGGAATGGAATGTGGAATGGAATGGAATTGAATGTGGAAAAGAATGTGGAATGGAATGAAATGGAATGTGGAATGGAACGGAATGGAATGTGGAATGGAATGTGGAATAGAAACTGCAATGGAATGGAATGGAATGATGAATGGAAGGTAATGCAAAGTGTAATGGAATGGAAAGGAATGGAATGGAATCGAACCTGGAATGGAATGAAATCGAATGTCCAATGGTATGTGGAATGGAAAGTGGAATGGATTGTGGAATGGAATGTGGAATGGAATGGAATGTAACGTGGACTGGAACAAGGAATGGAACATAGAATGGAATGGGGAATGTAATGGAATGGAAATTGGAATGGAAGGAAATGGAATGTGGAATGGAATGTATAATGGAATGGAATGGAATGGAATGGAATGAAATGGAAGGGATTGGAATGGAATCGAACGTGGAACGGCACGTGTAATGGAACGTGGAATGGAATATGGAATGCAATGGAATGGAATGTGGAATAGAAGAGAATGGAATGCAGAACGGAATGTTTAATGGAATTCAATGGAATGGAATGGAAATTGGAATGGAATGCAATGGAATGTGGAATGGAATGTGGAATGGACTGTGGAATGTAAAGTGGAATTGAATGGAATGGTCAGGAATGTGGACTGGAATGGAATGGAATGGAATGGAATGGAATGGGATGAAAAGGAATGGAATGGAATGTGGAAAGGAATGTGGAATGGAAGGGAATAGATAGTGGAAAGGAATGGAATGGAACGGAATGTGGAATGGTATGGAATGGAATGTTAAAAGGAATTGAATGGAATGTGGAATTAAATGGAATGGTAAAAGGAACGGAATGGAATGGAATGTGGAATGGAAAGTGGAATGGGATGGAATGAAATGTCGAATGAAACGTGGAATGGAATGTTTAATGGAATGTGGACAGGAACGAGGAATGGAATGCGGAATGGAATGTTGAACGGAATGGTATGTGGAATGGAATGGAATGCAATGAAGTTTGGAAAAGAATGGAATGGAATGTGGAATGCAATGTTGAATGCAATGGTATGTGGAATGGAATGGAATGCAATGAAATTTGGAAAAGAATGGAATGGAATGTAGAATGGAATGGAATGGAATGGAATATGGAGTGGAATGGAAAGGAATGGAATGTGGAATGAAACGCAATGTAATGTGGACTGGAATGTGGAATGGAAAGTAGAATGGAAAGGAACGCAATGTGGAATGGAACATGGAATGAAATAGAATGGAACATGGAATGGAAAGTGGAATGGAAGGCGGAAAGGAATGTGTTACAAAATGGAATGCTATGTGGAATGGAATGTGGAATGCCGTGTGGAATGGAATGGAATGGAGTATGGAATGGAACTCGGAATGGAATGCAATGGAATGTGGAATGGAACGTGGAAAGGAATGGAAAGTAACGTGGAATGGAACGTGGAATGGAATGTGGAATGTAATGGAATTGAACGTGGAAACGAATCTGGAATGGAACTTGGAATGGAATGGAATGGAATGGGAATGAAACGTTAAATGGAATGGAATTGAACGTGGAATATAATGTGGAATGGAATGTTGAATGGAATGTGGAATTGAACGTGGGATGGAATGTGGAATGGAATGTAGAATGCAACGGAATGGAATGTGGAATGGAATGTGGAATTGAGTGTGGAAAAGAACGTGGAATGGAATGGAATGGAATGTGTAATGGAACGTGGAAAGGAATGGAATGCAATGTGGAATGGAACGTGGAATGGAAAAGAATGGAATGGAATGGAAATGAATGTGGAATAGAATGTAGAAAGGAATGTGGAATGGAATGGAATGTGGAATGGAACGGAATGGAATGTGGAATGGAACGGAATGGAATGTGGAATGGAATTTAATGGAAATTGGAATGGAAAGTGGAATGGAATGGAATGGAATGGAATGGACTGTGGAATAGAATGTTGAAAGGAATGGAATAAAATGTGGAATGGAATGTGGATTGGAATGGAATGGAGCGTGGAATGGAATGGAATGCACTGCGGAATGGAATGTGGAATGGAATGGCAAGGAATGGAATGGAAAGTGGAATGGCATGTGAATTGGAATGCGGAATGGATTGCGGAATGAAATGCAATGGAATGAGAATGGAATGTGGAATAGAATGTGGAATGATATGTGGAATGGAATTGAATGGAATGGAATGTGGAATGGAAGGTGGAATGGAATGAAATCAAATGTGGAAAGAATGTGGAATGCAATGGAATGGAATGTATAATGGAATGGAATACTATGTGGGATAGAATGTGGAAAGGAATGGATTGCATTGTGTAATGGAATTGAATGGAATGGTATGGAATGTGGCAAGGAATGGAATGGAATGTGGAATGGAATGGAATGGAATATGGAGTGGAATGGAATGGAATGGAATGTGGAATGAAACGCAGTGTAATATGGAATTCAATGTGGAATGGAAAGTGGAATGGAAAGGAATGCAATGTGGATTGGAACATGGAATGAAATCGAATGGAAAGTTGAATGGAAAGTGGAATGAAAGGCGGAATGGAATGTGGAACGGAATGGAATGCTATGTGGAATGGAATGTGGAATGGCGTGTGGAATGGAATGGAATGGAGTATGGAATGGAACTCGGAAAGGAATGCAATGGAATGTGGAATGGAACGTGGAATAGAATGGAAAGGAATGAGGAATGGAACGTGGAATGGACCGTGGAATAGAATGGAATGGAAAGTGGAATGGAATCTGGAATGGAGCTTGGAATGGAATGGAATGTAATGGGAATGGAAAGTTAAATGGAATGGAATTGAACGTGGAATGGAACATGGAATGGAACGTGGGATGGAATGTGGAATGGAATGTGGAATGGAACGGAATGGAAAGTGGAATGGAAAGTCGAATTCAGTGTGGAAAGGATCGTGGAATGCAATGGAATGGAATGTGAAATGGAACGTGGAAAGGAATGGAATGTAATGTGGAATGGAACGAGGAATGGAAAAGAATGGAATGGAATGGAATGTGAAATGGAACGTGGAAAGGAATGGAATGTAATGTGGAATGGAAGGAGGAATGGAAAAGAATGAAATGGAATGGAAATGAATGTGGAATAGAATGTGGAAAGGAATGTGGAATGGAATGTGGAATGGAAAGGAAGGAAATGTGGAATGAAATGTGTATTGGAATGGAATGGAATTTGGAATGGAATGGAATGAATTGTGGAATGGAATTTAACGGAAATTGGAATGGAAAGTGGAATGGAATGGAATGGAATGGAATGTGGAATGGAATGGAATTGAATGTGGAATGGAATGTGGAAAGCAATGGAATAAAATGTGGAATGGAATGTGGATTGGAATGTAATGGAACGGGGAATGGAATGGAATGCACTGCGTAATGGAATGTGGAATGGAATGTGGAATGGAATGGCATGGAATGGAATGGAAAGTGGAATGGCATGTGAATTGGAATGCAATGGAATGTGGAATGGAATGTGGGATGAAATACAATGGAATGTGGAATGGAATGTGGAATGGAATGTAAAATGGAATGGAATGCAATGAGGAATAGAATGTAATGGAATTTGGAATAGAATGGAATGGAATAGAATTTGGAATAGAATGTGGAAGGGAATGAGGAATGGTATGGACTTGAATGTGGAAAGGAAAGGAATGGAATGTGGAATGAATTGTGGAATGGAATGGAATAAAATTTGGAATAGAATGAGGAATGTAATGTGGAATGGAATGAGAAATGGAATGGAAGAGAATGTGGAATGGAATTTGGAATGGAATGTGGAATGGCATGGAACGGAATGTGGAATGGTATTTGGAAGGGAACGCGAAACGAAATGGAATGAAACATGGAATGGAACGTGGAATAGTATTTGGAATGGAATGTGGAATGTAGTATGAAATGGATCGTGAAATTTAATGGAATGGATTGTTGAATGCAACGTGAAATGGAATGGAGTGGAACGTGGAATGGAATGTGGAATGGAATGTGGAATGGAACGTGGAGTGGAACGTGGAATGTAATGGAATCGAACGTGGAATGGAGTGTACAATTGAATGGATTGGAATATGCATTGCAATTTGTGGAAAGGAAAGTGAAATGCAACGTGGAATGGAGTGGAATGGAATGTGGAATGGAAAGAGGAATGAAATGGAATGGAATGTGGAATGGAATGTGAAATGGAAAGTGGAATGGAATGTAATGGAATTTGGAATGGAAAGTGGAATGGAATGTGGAGTGGAACAGAATGTAATTTGGAATAGAATGTGGAATGGAATGTGGAAAGGAAATTGGAAAGGAATGGAATGGAATGTGGAATGGAACGTGGAAAGGAAATTGAAAAGGAATGGAATGGAATGTGGAATGGAAGATCGAATTGAATGCAATTGAACGTGGAATGGAAAGTGGAATGGAACATGGAATGAAATGAGGAATGGAAAGTGGAAAGGAACGTGGAGTGGAATGTGGAATGGAATGTGGAATAGAATGGAATGGAAACCGGAATGGAATGGAACGGAATGTGGAATGGAATGGAAAGAAATGTGGAATGCAAGGTGGAAAGGAATGGAATGTGTTGTGGAATTGAATGGAATGGAATGGTATGGAATGTGCAATGGAATGCGAAGAAATTTGGAAAGGAATGTGGAATGGAATGTGGAATGAAAAGTGGAATGTAATGGAATAGAATGTGGAATGGAACAGGGAATGGAACGTGGAATGGAAAGTGGAATGAAATGTGGAATGGAACGTGGAATGGAATGGGCAAAGGAATGTGGAATGAAACGTGGAATGGAATGGAATGGAAAGAGGAATGGAACGTGGAATGGAATGGAAAGGAATATGGAATGGATTGAGTAATGGAACGTGGAATGGGAAGTCGAATGTAATGGATTGGAATGTGGAATGGAATCTTCAATGGAATGGAATGGAATGTGGAATGGAATGTGGAAAGGAATGTGGAATGGAATGGGTTGGAATGTGGAATGGAATGGAATGGGATGTGGAATGGAATGTGGTCTGGAATGGAGTGCAATGTAGAATGGAATGTGGAAAGGAATGCATTCCACATTCCATTCCATTCCATTCTTGGAATGTGGAAGGCAATGTGGAATGGAATGTAATGGAATGTGGAATGGAACGGAAT
Source organism: Pongo abelii (assembly GCF_028885655.2). NCBI lineage: Eukaryota > Metazoa > Chordata > Mammalia > Primates > Hominidae > Pongo > Pongo abelii. The sequence continues at coordinate 17,395,007 of NC_071997.2, read as the reverse complement.
GTTATGTGGAATGGAATGTGGAATGGAATTGAATGCAATGTGGAACGGAACGTGGAATGGAATGGAATGGAACGTGGACCGGATCTTGGAATGGAACTTGGAGTGTAACGTGTAATGGAAAGTGGAATGGAGCGTGGAAAGGAATGTGCATTGAAATGTTGAATGGAACGTGGAATGGAATGGAAAGGAATGTGGAATGGAACGTGGAATGGAACAAAATGGAACATGGAATGGAACGCGGAATGGAATGTGGAATGCAACACAGAATGTTATGTGGAATATAATGTGGATTGGAAGTGAATGGAATGAGGAAATGAATGGAATGGAATATGGAATGAAATGGAATGGTATGTGGAATAGTATGTGGAATGGAATGGAATAGAATCCGGAATGAAATGAAATGGAGTGGTATGCAATGTGGAATGGAATGGAGGGGAAAGTGGAATGGAAAGTGGAATGGAACATGGAATGGAATGTGGAATGGAATGGGATGGATTGTGGAATGGAATGGAATAGAATGTGCAATTGAATGGAATGGTATGGAATGTTGAGTGGAAAGGAATGGAATGTGGAGTGGAGTGGAATAGAATGTAGAATTGAACGGAATGATATGGAATGTGGAATGGAATGAATTGTAATGGAATGTGTAATGCAATGGAATGGAATGTGGAATAGAATGTAATAGAATGGAAAAGAATGTGGAATTGAATGGAATGGGAAGTGGAATGGAATGGAATGGAGTGGGAAATGGAATGGAATGGAATGGAATGGGGAATAGAATGGGGAATGGAAAGAATGGAAGGCGGAATGTAATGTGAAATGGAATTTTGAATGGAACATGGAATGGAAAGAAATGGAATGTGCAATGGAATGGAATGGAAAGAGGAATGGAATGTCATGGAACGTGGAATGGAACGAGGAAAGGAATGGAATGGAGTGTGGAGTGGAACTTGGAATGGAATGTGGAGTGACATGTGGAATGGATAGTACAATGGAATGTGGAATTGAATCTGGAATGGAATGTGGAATGGAATGTGGAATGCAATGGAATGGAATGTAGAATGGAATGTGGAATGGAATGGTGTGGAATGGAATGTACAATGGAATGTGGAATTGAATGGAATGGAATGTGTAATGGAATGTTATGGAATGTGGAATGGAATATGGAATCGAACTTTGAATGGATTGTGGAATGGAATGTCCAATGGAATGTGGAATGGAATGTAATACAATGTGGAATGGAATGGAATGGAATGTGGAATAGAATGGAATGGAATGGAATGTGAAATAGAATGTGGAAAGAAATGTGGAATGAAATGGAATGGAATGTGGAACGGATTGGAATGGAATGTGGAAAGGAATGGAATGTAATGGAATGTATAATTGAATGTGGAATGAAATGTGAAATGGAATGTGGAATGGAAGGTGGAACGGAATGAAATGGAAGGTGGAATGGAATGGAATGGAAGATGTAATGGAGTGGAATGGAATGTGGAATGGAACGTGGAATGGAATGGAATGGAATGTGGAATGAAATGTGCAATGGAGTGGAATGGAATATGGAATGGAATGTGGAACGGCAGGGAATGGAAAGTGGAATGCAATGTGGAAAGGAATGTGGAATGGAAAGGAATGGAATGTGGAAAACAATGGAATGGAATATGTAATGGAACATGGAATGTAATGGAATGGATCATGAAATTGAACCAGGAATTGAACGTCTAATGGAATGTGGCAAGGAAGGAGAATGCAATGGAAAGGAAAGTAGAATGGAATGTGGAATGGAATATGCAATGGAAAGTGGAATGCAATGTGGAATGGAGGGGAATCAAATGTGGAATGGAATGTGAAATGGAATGGAATGAAATGTGGAATGCAATGTGGAATGGAATGGAATGGAATGGAATGTGGAATGCAATGTGGAATTGAATGGAATGGAATGTGGAAGGGAATGTGGAATGGAATGGAATGGAATGTGGAATGGAATGTGGAATGGAATGGAATGGATTGTGGAAAGGAATGGAATGGAAGGCGGAATGGAATGTGGCATGGACTGGAATGGAATGTCGAATGTAATGTGGAATGGAATGGAATGGATTGTGGAAAGGAATGAAATGGAATGCGGAATGGAATGTGGAATGGAATGGAATAGATTGTGGAATGGAATGGAATGGAACGGTATGGAATGTGAAATCGGATGGAATACAATGTGGAAAGAGTGTGGAATGGAATGGAAATGAACGTGGAATGGAACGTGGAATGGAACGTGGGATGCAATGGAATGGAATGTGGAATGGAAGGGATTCGAATATGGAATGGAATGTGGAATGGAATGCAATTGAATGGAATTTGGAATGGAATTGAATGGAATGTGGAATGGAATGGAATGGAATGTGGAATGGAATGGAATGGAATGTGGAATGGAATGGAATGGAATGGAATGGAATGTGGAATGGAATGGAATTGAATGAAATTTGGAATTGAATGGAATGTGGAATGGAACGTGGAATGGAATGGAATGGAATGTGGAATGGAACTTGGAATGGAACGTGCAATGGAATGTGGAATGCAATGTGGAATGCAGTGTGGAATAGAATGTGGAATGGAATGAGAAATGGAATGGAATGGAATGTGGATTGGAATGGAATGGAATGTGGAATGGAATTTGGAATGGAAAGGAATTTAATGTATAATAGAATGTGGAATGGAATGGAATGGAATGGAATGTTATGTAATGTGTAATGGAATGGAATGGAATGTGGAATGGAACGTGGAATGGAATGGAATGGAACGAGGAATGAATTGTTGAATGGATTATGGAATGGATTATGGAATGGAATGTAGAATAGAATGGAATGGAAGGGAATGTGGAATAGAATGGAATGGAATGTGGAATGAAGTGTGGAATGCAATGCAATGGAATACGGAATGGAATATGGAATGGAATGGAATGGAATGTGGAATAGAAGGCAACGGAATTTGGAATGGAATGGAATGGAACGAGGAATGGAATGTGGAATGCAATGGAATGGAATGTGGAATGGAACATAGAATGGAATGTGGAACGGAATGGAATGGAAAATGGAATGGAATGAGAAATTGAATGGATTGGAATATAGGATATAGTGTGGAACGGAATGGAGTGGATAGTGGAATGGAATGTGGAATGGAACGTGGAATGGAACATGGAAAGGAATGGAATGGAAAGTGCAATGGAATGTGGAAGCGAATGGAATTGAATCTGGAATGAAAGGGAATGGATGTGGAATGGAAGGTGGAATGGAATGGAATAGAATGTGGCATGAAATTCAATGGAATGTGGAATGGAAAGGAATGGAATGTGGAAAGGAAGGGAATGATATGAAATATGGAATGGAATGGAATGGAAAGTGGAATGGAATGGAATGGAATGGAATGTGGAATGGAATGAAATATGGAATCGAATGGAATGTGGAATGGAGTGGAAAGGAATGTGGAATGGAATGCGATGGAATGAGGAATTGATTGTGAAATGGAGTGGAATGAAATGTGGAATGGAATGTGGAATGGAATGGAATGCGGAATAGAATGTGGAATGGAATGGATAGGAATGTGGAAAGGAATAAGGAATGGAATGTGGAGTGGAATGGAATGTGGAATGGAATATGGAATGGAACGTGGGATGTAAAGTGGAATGGAATGGAATGGAACGCGGACTTTGAAGTGGAATGGAATGTGGAATGGAACGTGGAATGGAGTGTGGAATGGAATCGAATGAAACGTGGAATGCAATGTGGAATGAAACATGGAATGGGACGTGGAATGGAAAGTGGAACAGAATGGAATGGAATGTGGAATGGAAAGTGGAATGGACTGTCGATTGGAACGTGGAAAGGAACGTGGAATGTAATGTGCAATGGAAAGGAATGGAATGTGGAATGGCATGGAAAGGAATATGGAATGGAATGGAATTGAATGCGGAATGGAATGTGGAATGGAATTGAATGGAATGTGGAATAGAATCTGGAATGGAATGGAAAGGAGTATGCAATGGAATGGAATGGTATGGAATGTAGAATGGAATGGAATGGAATCTGGAACGGAATGTGGAATGGAATGGAAAGTAACATTAAATGGAAGGAGGAATGGAATGTGGAAGGGAATGGAATGGAATCTGGAATGGAAGGGAATTTATGTGGAATAGAATGCGGAATGAAATGGAATGGATGTGGAATGAAATTCAATGGAATTTGGAATGGAAAGAAAAGGAATATGGAATGGAAGGGAATAATGTGGAATGTGGAATGGAATGAAATGCAATGTGGAATGGAATGGAATGGAATGTGGAATGGAATGGAATGCAGAATGGCATGGAATGTAATGTGAAATGGAATGTGGAATGGAATATGGAATGGAATGGAATGGAATGTGGAAAGGAACGTGGAAAGAATTGAGTGGAACATGGAATGGAATGTGGAATGGAAAGAAATGGAGTGTGGAATTAAATGGAATGGAAAGTGAACTGGAATGTGGAATGGAATGTGAAATGGAATGTGAAATGGAATGTCGAATGGAATGTGGAAAGGAACGGAATGGAATGTGGAATGGAATGTGGAAAGTAACGTGCAAAGTAATGGAGTGGAATGTGGAATGAAAGGTGGAATGGAATGGAATAGAACGTGGAATGGATCGTGGAAAGGAACGTGGAATGCAACGTGGAATAGAAGGTGGAATGGAATGGAATGGAAAGTGGAATTGAACGTGGAATGGAATGTGGAATGGAACGTGGAGTGCAATGTAGAATGGAATGTGGAATGGAAAGGAATGGAATGTGGAATGGAATGTGGAATGGAATGGAACGGAACATGGAATGGGACATGGAATGGAATGGAATGGAAGGTGGAATGGAAGGGAATGAAACGTGGAATGGAATATGGAATGGAATGGAATGGAACATGGAATGGGACATGGAATGGAATGGAATGGAAGGTGGAATGGAAGGGTATGAAACGTGGAATGGAATATGGAATGGAACGTGGAGTACAATGTGGAATGGAATGTGGAATTGAAAGGAATGGAATGTGCATTGAAATGTGGAATGGAATGTGGAATGGAATATGGAATGGAACGTGGAATGGCACGTGTAATTGAATGTGGAGTGGAGTGTGGAATGGAATGTGGATTGGAACCCAATGGAAAGTGGAATGTAATCTGGAATGAAATGTGCAATGGAAAGTATAATGGAATGGAACGGAATGTGGAGTGGAACGTGGAATGGAATGTGGCAATGATAGGAATGTGAAAAGTAATGGAATGGAATTTGGAATGGAATGTGGAATGGAATTCTATGGAATGTGGAATGGAATGTGGGATGGAATGGAATGGAATATGGAATGGAATGTGTAATTGAATGTTATTGAATGTGGAATGGTATGTGGAAGGGAATGTGGAATGGAAGAGAATGGAATGTGGAATGGAATGTGGAATGGAAAATGGAATCGAATGTAGAGTGGAATGTGAAATGAAATGCAATGGAGTGTGGAATGGAATGAAGAATGGAATGTGGAATGGAATGGAATGCAATGTGAAATGGAACTTGGAAAGGAATGTGGTATGGAATGTAATGGAACGTGGAATATAATTCAGTGGAATTTAATGGAACATTGAATGCAACGTGGAAAGGAATGTGGAATGGGATGGAATAGAATATGGAATGGAATGCGGAATGGAATGGAATGATACTTGGAATGGAATGGAATGGAATGTGGAATGGAATGTGGAATGGAATGTGGAATGGAAAGGAATAGAATGTGGACTGGAATGTGGAACGGAATTTGAAATGGATTGTGCAACGGAATGGAATTGAATGCGGAATGGAATGGAACGGAATGTGGTATGGAATGGAATTTAAAGTGGAATGGAATGTGGTAGGGAATGGAATGGAATATGAAATGGAATGTGGTATATAATGGAACAAAATGCGGAATGGAATGTGGAAGGAATGAAATGGAACGTGGAATGGAATGGAATGAAACGTGGAATGGAACGTCGAATGGAAAGTGGAATGGAATGTGGAAGGAATGAAATGGAACGTGGAATGGAATGGAATGAAACGTGGAATGGAACGTTGAATGGAAAGTGCAATGAAATGTGGAATGTAATGGAATGGAAAGTGGAATGGAATGTGGAATTAAATGGAATTTAATGTGGAAAGAAAGGAGGAATTGAATGTAATGGAATGTGGTTGGAAAGCTGAATGGAATGGGGAATGGATTTGTGCAATGAAATGTGGAATGGAATGTGTAACGGAACGGAAGGGAAAGTGAAATGGAATGTGGAATGGAATGGAATGCAATGTGGAATGGAATGTGGAATGGAATGGAATGGAATGTGGAGTGGAATGCAATGGAATGTGGAATTGAATGTGTAATGGAAAGGAATGAAATGTGGAATGGAATGTGAAATGGAATTTAATGGAATGTCAAATGGAATGTGGAATGGAATGTGGAATGTACAGGAATGTAATGTGGAATGTAATTTGGAATGGGAAGTGAAATGGAATGGAATGGAATGTGGAATGGAACGTGGAATGTAATGGAATGGAACGTGGATTGGAACATTGAATGGAACGTGGAAGGGAACGTGGAATGGAATGAAATGTGGAATGGAATTTAATGGAATGTGGAATGAAATGTGAAATGGATTGTAGAGTGGCATGTTAAATAGAATTGAAAGGAATGTGGAATGGAATGTGGAATGAAATGTGGAATGTAATTGAATGGAATGTGGAATGGAATGGAATGTGGAATCCAATGGAATGGAGTGGAATGTGGAATATAATGGAATGGAATGGGGAATGCAATGTAATTGAATGGAATGTGAAATTGAATGTAATGGAATGTGGAATGGAATGGAATGGAATGTGGCATGGAATGGAATGGAATGCGGAATAGAATGTGGAATGGAATTGAATGGAATGTGGAATAGAATCTGGAATGGAATGGAAAGAAATACGCAATGGAATGGAATGGTATGGAATGTGGAATGGAATGGAATGGAATCTGGAATGGAATGTGGAATGAAATTGAATGGAACTATAAATGGAAAGAGAAATGGAACGTGGAATGGAATGTGGAAGGGAATGGAACGGAATCTGGAATGGAAGGAAATGTATGTGGAATGGAATGTGGAATGAAATGGAATGGAATGTGGAATGAAATTCAATGGAATGTGGAATGGAATTCAAAGTTCCATTCAACGGTACATTCCACGTTACATTCCATTCCATTCCATTCAATTCCATTCTGGATTCCTTTCCATTCCATTCCACATTATATTCTCATTCCATTCCATTCCATTCCACATTCCAAACATTCCACTTTCCATTACACATTCCATACCACATTACAATCTATGTTCCATACTACATTCCACTCCATTCCATTCCACGTTCCATTCCGCGTTCCATTCCATGTTCCTATCCACGTTCCATTCCGTTCCATTCCATTCCATTCAAAGTAGCATTCCACGTTCCATTCCGTAACCTTCCACATTCCATTCTATTCAATACCGTTCCATTCCATTCCACATTCCTTTCCACATTCCATTACCTTCCATTACACATTCTTATCCATTCCATTCAACATTCCATTCCACGTTACAATCCACGTTCCATTTCGCGTTCCATTCCACATTCCATTCCATTTCATTACACATTCCATTCTGTTCCATTCCACTTTCCATTGCACGTTCCATTCCACATTCCATTCCGTTCCATTCCATTACATTCCAAGTTTCATTCCACATTCAATTCCACATTCCATTCCATTGCATTCCACATTCCATTCTACATTCCATTGCACATTCCATTCCAAGTTCCATTCCACATTCCATTCCAAGTTTCATTCCACTTTCCATTCCATGCCATTGCACGTTCTATTCCATTCCTTTTTATGTTCCATTTCATTCCATTTCACGTTCCATTCCAGATTCAATTTCACATTCCATTCCACCTTGCATTCCTTTCCATTCCATTCAACATTCCATTTCAATCCATTCCTCTTTCCATTCCATTCAATTCCACCTTCCATTCCGTTCCACATTCCATTGCATACAATTCTGCATTCAATTGCATTCCACTCCATTCCACATTCGATTCAATTCCATTCCAGAATCCATTCCATTCCATTCCACATTCTATTCCACATTCCATTCCACTTTCCATTCAATTCCTTTCCACATTCCATTCCACATTCCATTGCCTTCCAATCCTCATTCCTTTCTTTCCTTTCCACATTCTATTCCACGTTCCATTCAACGTTCCATTCCACGTTCCATTCCATTCCATTCCATTCCATTCAATTCCATTCTAGATGCCCTTCCATGTCATTCCACATTATATTCGCATTCCATTCCATTCCATTCCACATTCCATTCCATTCCATTCCACATTCCATTCCATTCCATTCCACATTCCATTCCATTCCATTCCACATTCCATTCCATTCCATTCCACATTTCTTTCTATTCCACTCCACATTCCATTCCTTTCCATTCCACATAGTATTCCACTTTCCATTACACATTCCATACCACATTACAATCTACGTTCCATACTACGTTCCACTCCATTCTATTCCAGGTTCCATTCCGAGTTCCATTCCACGTTCCATTCCACGTTCCATTCCTTTCCATTCCATTCTATTCAACGTTGCATTCCACATTCCATTCCATTCAATTCCTTTCCATTCAATCCCACATTCCGTTCCACATTGAATTACCTTCCATTCCACATTTTTTACATTCTATTACACTTTCCATTCCACGTTCCAATCCACGTTCCGTTTCGCGTTCCATTCCGCATTCCATTCCATTCCATTACACATTCCATTCCGTTCCATTCTACTTACCATTTGACGTTCCATTCCACATTCCATTCCACGTTCCATTCAGTTCCATTCCATTGCATTCCACGTTGCATTCCACATTCCTTTCCAATTTCATTCCGTTGCATTCAATATTCCATTCCACATTCCTTTCCACGTTCCATTGCACGTTCCATTCCATTCCATTCTACATTCCATTGCACATATCATTCCACATTCCATTCCACATTCCATTCCATTCCAATCCATATTCCATTCCATTCCATTCCACATTCCATTGCATTCCATTCCACATTCCATTCCACATTCCATTCCATTCCATTCCACGTTCCATTACACATTCCATTCCATTCCATTCCACATTCCATTCCACATACCATTCCATTTCTTTCCACGCTCCAATCCACCTCTAATTCCTCGTTCCATTCCATGATCCATTCCATTCCATTCCCCGCTCCATTCCACGTTCCAGTCCACATTTCATTCCACATTACATTAAACATTCCATTACACATTACATTCCATTGCAGCCCTCTTTACATTCCACATTCCATTCCATTAGACTTAAACATTCCATTCCATTCGATTCCACATTCCATTCCACCTTCCATTCCATTCAACATTCCATTCAACTTTCTATTCCACGTTTCATTTCACACTCCATTCCATGCGTTTCACATTCCATTCCACACTCTATTCCATATCATTCCACATTCCATTCCGTTCCATTCTAGTTTCCATTTCACATTCCATTCCACATTCCATTCCACATTCCATTCCGTTCCATTCCATTACATTCCACATTGCATTCCACATTCTTTCCACATTTCATTCCGTTCCATTCAATATTCCATTCTACATTCCTTTCCACATTCCATTCCACATTCCATTCCGTTCCATTCCTTTGCATTACACTACACATTCCATTCCACATTCCATTCCACATTCCATTCCACATTCCATTCCATTCCATTCCACATTCCATTCTACATTCCATTGCACATTCCATTCCATGTTCCATTCCACATTATATTCCAAGTTCCATTCCACGATCCATTCCACCTTCCACTCCATTCCATTACGCTTCCCATTCCACATTCCATTCCACATTCCATTCCATTCCATTCCACATTCCATTCTACATTCCATTGCACATTCCATTCCATGTTCCATTCCACATTATATTCCAAGTTCCATTCCACGATCCATTCCACCTTCCACTCCATTCCATTACGCTTCCCATTCCACATTCCATTTCATGTTCCATTCCGCATACCATTCCATTGTAATCCACGTTCCATTCCACATTCCATTTTATACCACGTTCCATTTCACATTCCATTACACATTCCATTCCACATTGCACTCCGTTCCATTCCACGTGCCTCTCCACATTCCATTCCACATTCCATTCCACATTCCATTCCAGTCCATTCCTCATTCCACTGCATTCCATTCCACATTCCATTCCGCATTCCATTCCTTTCCATTCAACATTCCAATACACATTCCATTCCACTCCATTCCACATTCCATTCCACATTCCGTTACTTTCCATTCCACTCCATTCCAAATTGCTTTCCGCATTCATTACCACATTCCATTCCATTCCATTCCATGTTCCATTCCACATTCCATTCCACATTCTATTCTACGTTCCTTTCCATTCCATTCCACTATCAATTCCACTTACCATTGCATTCCTTTCCACGTTCCATTCCACATTCCAAAGCACATATCATTACACATTCCATTCCACATTCCATTCCGTTCCATTCCACATTGCTTTCCATTCCATTCCACATTCCATTGCTTCCATTCCACATTCCATTCCACATTCCATTCCATTCCATTCCACGTTCCATTCCACATTCCATTCCATTCAATTCCACATTCCATTCCACATTCCATTCCACGCTCCATTCCATTCCATTCCACGCACCAATCCACCTCCAATTCCTCGTTCCATTCCATGTCCCATTCCACAATCCATTCCATTCCATTCCTCGATCCATTCCACGTTCCTGTCCACATTTCATTCCGCATTCCACTAAACATTCCATTACACATTGCATTCCATTGCAGCCCTCATTCCATTCCACATTCCATTCCATTCCATTTAAACATTCCATTCCATTCGATTCCACATTCCATTCCACCTTCCATTCCATTCAACATTACATTCAACTTTCTATTCCACATTCCATTTCACACTCCATTCCATGCATTTCACATTCCATTCCACACTCTATTCCATATCATTCCACATTCCATTCCACATTCCATTCCAATCCATTACATTCCATTCCACATTCCATTCCACATTCCATTCCGTTCCATTCCACGTTTCACTCCACATTCCATTGCTCATTCATTCCACGTTCCATCCACGTTACATTCCAATCAATTCCACGTTCCTTCCACTTTCCATTCCATTCCACATTTCGTTGTACATTCCATTCCATGTTCCATTCCACATTCCATTCCAAGTTCCATTCCACGTTCAATTCCATTTTCCATTCCACTTTCCATTCCATTCAAGTTCCATTCCACATTCTATTCTATTCCATTCCACGTTGCATTCAACATTCCATTCCATGATCCATTCCACATTCCATTGCACATTGCATTCCACGTAACATTCCACATTCCATTCCTTGTTCCATTCCACATTTCATTCCATGATCCATTCCATTCAATTCCACTTTCCATTCCACAATCCATTCCACTCCATTCCACGTTCCATTCCACATCCCATTCCACATTCCATTCCACATTCCATACCATTCCATTCCATATTCCACAGCATTCCTTTCCACATTCCAATCCTCTTTCCATTCCATTGCATTCCACATTTCATTACACATTCCATTCCACATTCCATTCCACATTCAATTGCGTTGTATTCCACATACCATTACATTCCATTCCACATTCCATTCCATTCCATTCCATATTCCATTTCATTCCATTCCACATTCCACTCCACGTTCCATTCCATTCCATTCCACATTCCATTCCGTTCCATCCCATTCCATTCCACATGCCATTCAATTCCATTATATTGCTCATTCCATTTCATTCCTTTCCTTTCCATCTTCCATTCCATTCCTTTAAATTACACATTCCATTCCATTCCACTTTCCTTTCCATCTTCCATTCCATTCCATTAAATTACACATTCCATTACATTCCATTCCACCTTCAATTCCATTCCAGATTCCATTCCACATTCCATTCCACATTCCATTCCATTCCATTCTATTCCATTCCATTCCATTCCACATTGCATTCCATTCCATTCCACCTTCACTTTCATTCCATTGCACTCCATTCCACATTCCGTTTCGCATTCCATTCAACGTTCCCTTCAATATTCCATTCCATGTTGCATTCCTTTCCATTCCATTCCATTTCATTCCGTTCCACATTGCATTCCACATTCCACTGCATTCCGTTCCATTCCACATTCCATTCCATTCAATTCCACCTTTCTTTCTATTCCATTACACATTCCATTCCATTCCATTCTATGCCATTACACATTCCATTGCAGATTCCATTCCATTTTCCATTTAACATTTTATTCCACATTCCTTTCCATACCTTTGCATTCCATTCCATTAAATTCCACATTCCATTCCACATTCCACTCCATTTTTCATTCCACATTCCATTCCACATTCCATTCCAATCCATTCCACATTCCATTCCATTCCATTCCATTCCACATTCCATTCAACATTGCATTACATTCAATTTCACATTCCATTCCATTCAATTCCATTCCATTCTACATTCCATTCCATTCCTTCCCATTCCACATTCCATTCCACTTTCCATTCCACATTCCAACCCATTGCATTCCACATTCCATTCCATTCCATTCCACATTCAATTCCATTCCATTCGTTTCCACATTTCAGTCCATTCCCTTCCATTCCATTGCAAATTGCATTCCATTCCATTCCTCAACCGATTCCACATTCCATTCCACATTCCATTCCATTCCTTTTCACATTCCGTTTGGGATTCCATTCAATTCCACATTCCACTCCGAATTCCATACCATTCCACATTCAATTCCATATTCCATTCCACTCCATTCCGCATTCCATTCCATAGCATTCCACGTTCCATTCTATTCCATTCCAGGTTCCATTCCACGTTCCAGTCCTCGTTCCATTCCAGGTTCTATTTCACATGCCATTCCATTGCATTCCACGTTCCATTATACATTCACTTCCAATCCATTCCACATTGCTGTCCACAATCCATTCCACATTCCGGTCCACCTTCCATTCCATTCCACATGCCATTCCATTCCATTCCACATTCCATTGCATTCCATTTCACATTCCATTGCATTTGATTACATTGCACATTCTATTCAATTCCACATTCCATTCCTTTCCATTCCACATTCCATTCCATTCCATTCCAATCCATTTCATTCCACATTCCGTTCCATTCCATTTCCTTCCAATATCTATTCCATTTCACATTCCGCTCCATTCCATTCCACATTCCGTTCCATTCGATTAAATTCCATTACTCATTCCCTCCATTCCATTATACATTCCATTCCATTTCACACCATTCCACATTCTATTCCGTTCCACAACCCATTCCATTCCACATTCCATTACATTCCATTGCACATCCCTTTCCATTCCATTCCATTGCACATTCCATTCCATTCCATTCCACATTCCATTTCATTCAATTAAACATTCCACTCCACATTCCATTCCCTTCCATTCCACATTCCATTCCACGATCCAATCCACATTCCATTGCGCATTCAATTCCACGTTCCATTCCACTTTCTATTCCATGACACATTCAACGTTGTATTTCATGTTCCATTCCATTCTGTTCCACGTTCCATTCCTCAATCCATTCCACATTCCTTTCCATTCCATTCCACACTCCATTCCACGTTCCTTTAAAAGTCCCATTCCAAGTTCATTTCCACGTTCCATTCCTTTCCATTCCACGTTCCATTCCACATTCCATTCCATACCATTACACTTTCCATTCCACATTCCATTCCACATTCCATTCCATATTCCATTCCACATTCCAAGGCGTTGCATTCCACATTCCATTTCTCATTGCATTCCACATTCCATTCCATTCCACATTCCATTCCATTCCACATTCCTTTCCAGTCCACATTCCATTCTCCGTTCCTTTCCATTCCATTTAAACAATCCATTCCATTCCATTTAACATTCCATTCCACATTCCATTCCATTCCATTCCATATTCCATTCCATTCCATTGCATTCCACATTCCATTCCAGATTCTATTCCACATTTCATTACATTCCATTCTATTCCACGTTCCTTTCCATTCCATTCCATTTTCCATTCCACAATCCACTCCATGTTCCATTTCATTCCATTCCACATTCCATTCCACATTCCATTCCACCTTCTATTCCGTTCCATTCCACACTCCATTCCACGTTCCATTCCATTTCATTCAATATTCTGTTGCGTTCCATTCCACATTCCATTCCACTCAATTCCACATTCCATTCCATTCCATTTCATTCCACATTCTATTTCATTCCAATCCACATTCAATTCCATTCCATTCCACATTCCATTCAATTCCTTTTCACATTCCATTCCATTCTATTCCACATTCCAACACATTGCATTTCACATTCCATTCCATTCCATTGCATTCCATTACAGTTTCCATACCTTTCCATTCCATTCCATATTCCATACATTCCATTACACATTCCATTACATTCCTTCCACATTCCATTCCATTCCATTCCACTTATCATTCCATCTTCCATTTTTCATTCCATTCCATGTTCCATTCCACGTTCAATTCCATGTTCCATTTCACGTTCCATTGCAATCTATTCCAAATTCCATTCCACATTCCATTCCATTCCAAATTCCATACCAGTAAATTCCGTTGCATTCCATATTCCCTTCCATTCCATTAAACAATCCATTCCACATTCCGTTGCATTCCATTCCACATTCCACTCTGCATTCCATTCCATTCTATTACACATTGCATTACATTCCATTCCACATGCCATAACCTTCCATTCAACATTCCATTCCACATTATATTCCATGTTCCATTCCACATTCCATATCACATTCCATTCCACGTTCCATTCCATTCTATTCCACAATCCATTCCATTTTATTCCACATTCCATTCCATATCTTTCAGTTCCATTCCACATTCCATTCCATATCTTTCTGTTCCATTCCACATTCCATTCCATTCCATTCCCCTCCTTGTTCCATTCAATTCCATTCTATATTCCATTCCATTCCACAATCCATTCCATTCCATTCCACCATCCATCCCATTCCATTCCACATTCCATTCCTTTCCATTCCACGTTCCATTCCACACTCCATTCCATTCCATACCTTTGATTTCCACATTCCATTCCATTGCTTTCCACATTCCATTCCACATTCCCATCCATTCCAATTCACTTTCCATTCCTTTCCCTTCCTTTCCATTCCACATTGCATTCCATTCCATTCCATTCCTCATTCCATTGCATTCCTTTCCACTTTGAATTCCATTCATTTCCATTCCATTCCATTCCACATTCCATTCCATTCCTTTCCATTCTGCAATCCATTCCTTGCCATGACACATTCTGTTCCACTCTATTCCGCTTTCCATTCCATATTCCTTCCCAAATTCCATTGAATACCATACCACATTCCCTTCCATTCCTGTCGACATTCCATTCCATTACATTCCACATTCAATACCACATTCCATTCCATTCCATTCCACATTCCATTCCACATTCCATTCCATTCCACATTCCACTCCATTCAATTCCACATTCCAATCCATTCCATTCCACATTTCCTTCCACATCTCACTTCTTTCCATTCATTCCATATTTAATTCCATTTCAAATTCCATTCCATTCCATTCCATTCCATTCCATTCCATTCCCCATTCCATTCCATTACATTACATTCCATGTTCCATTAAACGTTCCATTGCACGTTCCATTCTACTTTCCACTCCCTTTCATTCCACCTTCCATTCCACATTCCATTCCACATTCCATGCCACATTCCATTCCACATTCCATTCCATTCTATTCCATTCCACATTCCACTCCATTCCATTCCTCATTCCATTCCATTCCATTCTACATTCCATTTCATTCCATTTCACATTGCATTCCACATTATATTCCATTCCATGCTACATTCAAATCCATTCCATTCCATTCCATTCCACATTCCATTGGATTCCATTCCATATTGCATTTCATTCCTTTCCACGTTCTATTCCATTCCATTCCACGTTCCATTCCACATTCCATTCCACATTCCATTACGTTCCTTTCTACATTCCATTCCATTCCATTCCATTCCACATTGCACTACATTCCATTCCATATTCCATTCCACATCATATTGCATTCCACATTCCTTTTCCTTCCATTACACACTCCATTCCATTCCATTCCAAATTCCGTTCCACACTCCCATCAATTCCATTAGACAGTCCGTTCCATGCGATTCCATATTCCATACCACATTCCATTCCATTCCATTACACATTCCATTACACATTCCATTCCATCCCATTCCAAATTGCATTCCATTTCATTCCACAGTCCATTTCACATTCCATTCTTTTCCATTCTACATTCCATTCCACATTGCATTCCATTCCATTCCACATTGCATTCCATTCCATTCCACATTCCATTCCATTCCATTTCACATTCCATTCCATTCCATTCCACATCTCATTCCTTTCCATAACACTTTCCATTCCATTGCATTCCACATTCCTTTCCATGTTGCATTCCTTTCCATTCCACTTTCCATTACACATTTCATTACACTTTCCTTTACTCATTCCATTTCATGCCATTCCACATTCCATTCCATGCCATTCCACATTCTATTCCACTCCATTCCACATTCCATTCCACATCCCATTCCATTCCATTCCACCTTCCATTCCATACCACATTGCATTCCGCTCCATTCCTTATTCCATTACAAAACACGTTCCATTCCACTTTCCATTCCACATTCCATTTCACGTTCCATTCTACATTTCTTTCCATTCTATTTCTGATATAATTCCACATTCCATTGAATTCCATTCCACTCCATTCCACATTGCATTCCACATTTCATTCCACAATCCATTCCATATTCCAGTCCAGATTCCATTCCATTCGATACCACATTGCATTCCATTCCATTCCACATTAAATTCGAAATCCATTCTACATTCTATTCCATATACCACTCCATTCCATTCCATTCCATTCCACATTCCATTCCACATTCCATTAGATTCCATTCCATATTGCATTTCATTCCATTCCACGTTCCATTCCATTCCATTCCACGTTCCATTCCACATTCCATTCCATTCCATTAAACATTCCATTACATTCCTTTCTACATTCCATTCCATTCCATTCCTTTCCAAATTCCATTTCGTTCCATTCCACATTCCGTTCCATTCCATTACATTCTGATTTCCATTCCACGTTCCATTGCACGTCCCATTTCACGTTCCATTCCCTTTCATTCCACGTTCCATTCGACATTCCATTCCACATTCCATTACTCATTCCATTACACATTCCATTCCATTCTATACCATTCCACATTCCACTCCATTCCATTCCGCATTCCATTCCACATTCCTTTCTAATCAATTATACCTTCTGCTTCATACCATTCCAGTCGTTATTCCATTCCATTCCATTCCACATTGTATTCCACATTCCATTACATTCCATTCCACATTTCATTCTACGTTCCATTCCTCGTTCCATTCCAGTTTCCATTCCATTGCATTCCACATTCCATTCCACATTCCATTGCATTCCATTCCACATTCAATTCCGCATTCCATTTCACATTCCATTCTACAATCCATTCCACGTTCCTTTCCATTCCATTGCACTTTCCACTCCATTTCATTCCATTTCACCTTTCATTCCGTTTCATTTCTCATCACATTCCATTCCATTCCACATTCCTTTCCATTCCATTCCATTGAACTTTATATTCCTTTCATTGCATTCCACATTCCATTCCACATTCCATTCCATTCCATTGCAGATTCCATTCCATTCCATTCCATTCCATTCCATTTCACATTGAATTCCACATTCCATTCCATTCCATTTCACATTCCATTCCACTCCATTCTTCATTCCCTTCGATTCCATTCCACATTCCATTCCGCGGTCCATTCCACGTTCCATTCAATGTTCCTTCCCTCTTTCCACTCCAGATTCCAATCTACGATCCATTCCACGTTCCATTCCAAGCCATTCCACATTCCATTCCATTCAATTCCATGTTCCATTCCTCATTGTATTCCATTCCATTCCATTCCACATTCCATTCCATTCCCATCCATTCCACATTCCATTCCATTCCATTCCAGATTCCCTTCCATTCCATTACACATTTAATTCCATTCATTTTCGCTTTCCATTCCATTCCATTCCACATTCCATTCCATTCCACATTGCATTCCATTCCATTCCACATTCCATTCCATTCCATTCCATTCCATTCCACATTGCATGCCATTGCATTCCACTTCACATTCCATTCCATTCGATTCCATTCCGCATTCCATCCCATTCCACATTGCATTCCATTCCATTCCACATTCTATTCCCTTCCATTCCACATTCCATTCACTTCCATTGCACTCCACATTCCATTCCATTCCACATTCCATTCCATTCCATTCCATTCCATTCCATTCCTTCCATTCCTTTCAATTCCACGTTCCATTCCACATTCCATTCCATTCCATTCTACGTTCCATTCCACATTCCTTTCCATTCCTTTCCATATTCCATTCCACATTCCATTCCACGATCCATTCCATGTTCCATTCCACTTTCCATTCCACGTTCCTTTCCACTTTCCATGCAACGTTCCATTCCACTGTCCATTCCTCATTTCACTCAACATTCCATTCCATTGCATTCCACATTCCATTCCCTTTCATAACACATTCCATTCCATTCCACATTCCATTCCACATTCAATTCCACATTCCATTCCACTCCATTCTGCATTCCATTCCATTCCATTCCACATTCCATTCCCTTTCATAACACATTCCATTGCATTCCACATTAAATTCCACATTCAATTCCACATTCCATTCCATTCCGTTCCACATTCCATTTCATTCCAAACCACATTCCATTCCTCATTTCATTCCACTCCATTCCGCATTCCATTCCTTTCCATTCTACATTCAATTTCATTGCATTCCACATTCCGGTTCATTCCATTCCACATTCCATTGGATTCCATTAACTGTTCAATTCCACATTCCATTTCTCACTCCATTTCATTCCATTCCTTATTTCATCCCATTCCACTCAATTCCACATTCCATTCCACATTCCGATCCATTCCTCATTCCATTCCACATTCCATTCCACTTTCCATTCCACGTTGTGTTCCACATTCCGTTCCACATTGCATTCCATTCCTACATAACACATTGCATTCCATTCCTTAATTCCAGATCCCATTCCATTCCATTCCCCATTCCATTCCATTCCATTCCATATTCCATTACATTCCTATCCATTCCACTTTCCATTCCAATCCATTCCACATTCCATTCCATTTCATTTCAAATTCCATTCCATTTCATTCCGTTCCACAATACATTCCACATTCCATTCCATTCCTTTCCATTCCGCATTCCATTGCACGATACTTTTCATGTTCCATTCCACGTTAAATTACACGTTCCAATCCACGTTCCATTCCACGTTCCATTCCATTACATTCAACATTCCATTCCATTCCATTCCATTCAACATTCCATTCCATTCCATTCCATTCCATTCCATTCCACATTACATTCTAAATTAAATTCTAATCCGTTCCACATTCTATTCCATTCCACATTCCATTCCAGTCCACATTCCATTCCATTCCACTCCATATTCCATTCCACGTTACATTCCATTCCACACCACATTCCATTCCATATTCCGTTCCAATCCATTCCACCTTAATTTCCATTCCATTCCACATTCCATTCCATTCCATTTAAAAATCCATCCCATGCCTTTCCATTCCACATCCCATTCCAAACTCCATTCCACATTCCATTCCATATTCCATTCCAATCCATTCAACCTTCATTTCCATTCCATTCCACATTCCATTCCAATCCATTTCAAATTCCATTCCATGCCATTCCATTCCACATTCCATTCCAAATTCCATTCCATTCCACATTCCTTTCCACATTGCATTCCATTCCATTCCACATTACATTCCACCTTCCATTCCACATTCCTTTCCATTCTATTCCGCATTCCATTGCATGTTCTGTTTCACGTTCCATTCCACGTTAAATTCCACATTCCATTCCACGTCCCATTCCATTCCATTCAACATTCCATTCGATTTGATTCCCCATTCCATTCCACATTCAATGCCATTCCATTCCATCCCACATTTCCTTCCACTGAATTTCGCTTTCAATTACATCACATTCCACATTCCATTCCATTCCATTACACGTTCCGTTCCATTCCATTCCAAGTTCAACTCCCTTCCATTCCACGATCCATTCCATTCCATTTCATTGTCCATTCCACATTTTCATTCCATTCAACATTTTCATTCCATTCCTCCATTAGACATTCTATTGCATACCTCCATTCCAGATTCCATTCCATTCCATTCCCCATTCCATTCCATTTCATTCCATATTCCATTAGATGCCACTCCATTCCAATTTCCATTCCAATCCATTCCACATTCCATTCCATTCCATATCAAATTCTAGTCCATTCCCTTCCATTCCATTCCATTCCTCATTCCATTCCAAGTTCCATTTCATTCCATTTCACTTTCCATTCCAATCAATTTCACGTTCCATTCCATTCCATTCCACATTAGATTTCACCTTCCATTCCTTTCCATTCCATGTTCCATTACATTCCATTCTATTGCATTCCACATTCCATTCCACATTCCATTGCATTGCATTCCACATTCCATTCCATTCCGTTCTACTTTCCATTTCACATTCCATTCCATTCCATTCCACATTCTATTCCATATTTCATGCCATTCCATTCCACATTCCATTCCACATTCCATGCCATTCCATTCAATTCCACATTCCATTCCATTGAATTCCAGTTTCAATTCACTTATATTCCAAATTCCATTCCACTCCATTCCACTTTCCGTTCCATTCCTTTGCAAGTTCCATTCCATTCCATTTCACGTTCCATTCCATTCCATTCCACGTTCCATTCCATTCCATTCCACGTTCCATTCCATTCTTTCCACGTTGCATTTCACGTTCCATTCCACGTTCCATTCTGTTCCGTTCCACGTTGCATTCCATTCCATGTTCCATTTCATTCCAATGCTCATTTCATTCCATTCCATGGCATTCCATTCCACTTTGCATTCCATTCCATTCCATTCCACATTGTATTCCACATCCCATTCCACTCCATTACACATTGCATTCCATTCCATTCCACTCCACATTGCATTCCATTCCATTCCATTCCACATTCCATTCAATATTCTCTTCCATTCCATTCTGCATTCCATTCCATGCCATTCCACGTTCCATTCTACATACCATTCCACATTAAATTCCATTCCATTCCAGATTGCATTCCACATTCCAATCCATTCTTTGGCACATTGCATTCCACATTCCATTCCATTCCATTACACATCCCATTCCATTCCACTCCACATTCCATTCCTTTCCATTACACGTTGCATTCCGTATTCCATTCCACGTTCCATTCGATGTTCAATTCCACGTTCCATTCGGTGTTCAATTCCACGTTAAATTCCACGTTCCATTGCACGTTTTAATCCACGTTCCATTCCACTTTCCATTCCATTCCATTTCATTCCATTCAATTCCACATTCCATTGCACATTCCCTTCCATATTGTATTCCATTTCATTTCACATTCCATTCAACATTCCATTTCACAGTCCATTCCACATTGCATTCCATTCCACTCCACATTCCATTCCACATTCCAATGCATTCCATTTCACATTCCTTTCCATTCCATTCCATACCAGTCCACATTCTATTCCATTCCATACCATTCCACCTTCCTTTCCATTCCTTTCCACATTCCATTCCATTCCATTCCACTTTCTATTCACGTTTCATTCCACGTTCCATTCTGCGTTCCATTCTAGGTTCCATTCCAAGTTCAATTCCACATTCCTATCCCTTACATTCCACTTTCAGTTCCACGTTCCACTCCACATTCCATTCCATTCCATTCCACGTTCCATTCCACCTTCCATTCTACATTCCATTTCACTTCCCATTACATTAAATTCCACTTTCTGTTCCATGTTACATTACTTTACATTCTACGTTCCATTGTACGTTCCATTCCACGTTTCATTCCATTCCATTCCACCTTCCATTCTACATTCCATTCCACAATCCATTCCGTTCCACTCCACTTTCCTTTGCACATTCTATTCCATTCCTTTCCACATTCCATTGCACTTTCCAATCCATAACATTCCACATTCCATTCCACATTCTATTCCATTCCATTCTACATTCCATTTCACGTTCCATTCCATTCCATTCCACGTTCCCTTCCACATTCCATTCCAATCCATTCCACTTTGCGTTCCATATAGCATTCCATTCCACTCCACATCCCATTCAACTTTCCATTCCCCTTTCCACTCCATTCCTTTCCACATTCCTTTCCGCATTCCATTCCACGTTCCATTCCATTGCATTCCATGATCCATTCCACTTTCCATTCCATTCGATTCCACGTTACATTCCACATTCAATTCCACATTACATTCCACGATTCATTTCACATTCCATTCCATGTTCCATTCCACTTTCTTTTGCAATTTCCATTTCAAGTTCCATTCCATTTCGTTGCACGTTGCATTGACATTGCATTCCATTGCATTCCACTTTCTATTCCATATTGTATTCCACATTGCATTCCACATTCCATTCCGTTCCATTCCAGATTCCATTCCACATTCCATTCCGTACCCCATCCCACATTCCACTACATTTCTTTCCACATTCCATTCCACATTCCATTACATTCCATTCCACATTACATTCCAGATTGCATTCCATTCCTGTCCGCATTCCATTCCACTTTCCATTCCCTTCCATTCCACATTCCTTTCCATTCCATTCCACATTCCATTCCACATTCCATTCCTCATTTCATTCCAATCCAGTACACATTCCATTCCACATTCCATTCCGTTCCGTTACACTTTCAATTCCATTCCATTCCACATTCCATTCCACTCTCCATTCCATTCCAATCCACATTGCATTCCATTCCATTCCACATTCCATTCCACGTTCCATTCTGCGTTCCATTCCACTATTCAAAGCACGTTCCATTCCTTTACCATCCACGTTCCATTCAATATTCTATTGTATTCCATTCCCCTTTCCATTAAATATTGCATTCCATATACCATTCCATTCCGTTCCACATTCCATTCCTCATTACATTTCATTCCATTCCACATTCCATTTCATTCCTCTCCACATTCCATTCCACGTTCCATTCCGCGTTCCATTCCACTTTTCTTTGCACATTCCATTAGATTACATTCCTCATTCCATTCCACATTCCATTCAACATTCCATTCCATGTTCCATTCCATTGCGTTCCACATTACATTCCTCATTCCATTTCATTCCATTCCACATTCCAATCCATTCCACTGCACATTCCATTCCACTTTCCCTTCCATATCATTCCACATTCCATTCCAAATTCCATTCCACATTCCATTCCTTTCCATTCCGGATTCCATTCAATGTTCCTTTCGATTCCGCTCCACCTTCCATTCCACGTTACATTCCACTTTGCATTCCATATTCCATTCCGTTCTATTCCACATTCCATTCCACATGCCATTCCACATTCCATTCCATTCCATTCCTCAATCCATTCCACAGTCCACTACATTGCATTCCACATTTCATTTCACATTGCATTCCATTTCATTCCACATTCATAACATTCCATTTCATTCCATTCCACATTTCATTGCATTTCATTCCATTCCACATTACATTCCACATTTCATTCCATGTTCCATTCCACGTTCCTTTCCCTCTTTCCTCTCTACGTTCCATTCCACATTCCGTTACATATTTCATTCCATTCTTTTCCACTTTCCATACCATTCCATTGCATTACAATCCACATTCCTTTCCATTACATTCCCATTTCATTCCATATTCGATTCCATTCCATTCAACTTTCCATTCCAAATACCATTCCATTCCATTCCACATTCCATTCCTCATTCCATTTCATTCCATTCCACATTTCATTCCACATTCCAGTCCATTCCAATGCACATTCCATTCCATTCCACATTCCATTTCATTCCATTCCACATTCCATTCCACATTCCAGTCCATTCCAATCCACATTCCATTCCATTCCATCCAACTTGCATTCCATTCCACACTCCATTCCACATTTCATTCCAGATTCCATTTTATTCCATTCCACATTCCATTCCACAATCCATTCCATTCCATTCCACATTCCATTCCATGTTCCATTCCATTCCTTTCCACTTTCCATTACTTTCCATTCCACATTCCATTTCACAAACCATTCCATTCCATTCCACATTCCACTGCGTTCCATTGCATTCCATTCCACATTCCTTTGCATTCCATTCCATTCCTTTCCACATTCCATTCCTTTCCACATTCCATTCCACGTTCCATTCCATTACATTCCACTTTCCATTCAATGTTCCACTCCATTCCATTCCACGTAACATTCCACATTCCATTCCATTCCATTTCAAGTTCCCTTCCACATTCCATTCCATTCCATTTCAAGTTCTCTTCCACATTCCATTCCACTTTACTTTCGACTTTCCATTGCGTTCCATTCCATATTCCATTCCACATTCCATACCACATTCCAATCCACATTTCATTCCACATTCGTTTCCGTTGCATTTCACATTCCATTCCACTTTGCTTTCCGCATTGCATTCCATTCCATTCCACATTCCATTCCATATTCCATTACAATTTCCATTCCACGTTCCTTTCCACGTTTCATTCCACATTTCATTCCATTCCATTCCTCATTTCATTCCACATTCCATTCGATTACATTCCACTTTCCTTTCCACATTCCATTCAACATTCCATTCCACATACCATTCCATTCCATTCAACATTCCACTCCACAATTCATTCAATTCGATTCCACATTACATTCCACATTCTACTCCATTCCATTCCCCATTCCTTTAACATTCCATTCCACATTCCATTTCATTCCATTCCACATTCCATTCCACATTCCATTCCATTTTGTATTCCACTTTCCGTTCCACTTTTCAATCCACGTTCCATTCCATTCCATTCCACTTTCCATTCCATGATCCATTCCACATTGCACTCCACGTTCCATTTCATTCCATTCCATGTTCCATTCCACGTTCCATTGCATTCCACGTTCCATTGCACATTCCATTCCACATTCCATTCCACGTTCCATTCCACTTTCCATTCCATGTTCCATTCCACGTTACATTCCAAGTTCCATTCCACTTTCCATTCCATTCACTTCCACGTTCCATTTCACATTCCTTTCCATTCCATTACTCTTTCCATTCCACATTGCAGTCAACATTTCATTCCTCGTTCCATTACGTTCCATTTCACTTTCCATTACACATTCCATTTCACATTTCTTTCCACTCCATTACATTCCATTCCACATTCCATTTCACATTCCGTTCCATATTCCATTACGTTCTATTCCAAATTCCCTTCTACATTCCTTTCCACATTCCATTCCACATTCCATTCCACATTCCATTCGATTCCATTCCACGTTCCATTCCACTTTCCATTCCACATTCCTTCCATTCCATTCCACATTACATTCCTCATTCCATTTCATTCCACATTGAATTCCATATTCAATTCCACATTCCATTCCACCTACGATTCAAAATTCCATTCCATTCAATTTCACATTCAATTCCACATTGCATTCCACAATCCATTCCATTCCATTCCGCATTCCGTTAGACATTCCATTCCATTCCGTTCCACATTCCATTCCTCATTCCATTCCATTACATTCCACATTCCATTCCAGATTCCATTACACATTCCATTCCACATTCCATTCCATTCCATTCCACGTTCCATTCCACAATCAATTCCACGTTCCATTCCAATTTCCTTTCCATTCCATTCCACGTTCTATTCCATTCCATTCGAAGTTCCTTTTCATTCCATTTCGCATTCCATTCCACGTTCCATTTCACATTCCATTTCACCTTCCATTCCATTCAATTCCCTTCCATTCCACATTAGATTCCCTTCCATTCCACTTTCCATTCCACTTTCCATTCCAGGTTACATTCCACTTTTCATTCTGTATTCCATTCCACGTTCCATTACTTTCTACTCTACCTTCTATTTCATTGCCTTCCACATTCTATTCCTTTCCGTTCCATTCCATTCCACATTCCATTCCACATTCCATTCCCTTTCATTACAGATTCCATTTCATTCCATTCCACGTTCCACTCCACGGTTCATTCAACGTTCCATTCCATTCCATTCCACGTTCCACTCCACGGTTCATTCCACGTTTCATTCCATTCCATTCCACATTCCATTCCACATTGCATTCCATTCCATTCCATATTCCATTCCACATGCCATATAATTCCATTTAAATATTCCATTCCATTCCATTCCACATTCCATTCCACATTCCATTCCATTCCATTCCACATTCCATTCTTCATTCCAATTCATTCCTTTCCCGTTTCCATTCCACGTTGCATTCCACATTCCATACCGCATTCCATTCCACATTTCATTCCATTCCATTCCACAATCCATTCAACAATCCATTCCATTACATTCCACATTCCATTCCAGATTACATTACACATTCCATTCCACATTCCATTCTATTCCATTCCACGTTCCATTCCACAATCAATTCCACGTTCCATTCCAATTTCCATTCCATTCCATTCCACGTTCCATTCCACTTTCCATTCCATTCCATTCCACGTTCCATTCCACATTCCATCCTACAATCCACTCCACGTTTCCTTCCGCATTCAATTCCATTCTATTCCACATTGCATTCCACATTCCATTCCATTCGACTCCTTTCCATTTTCCATTCCACATTCCACTCCATTCCATTGCACTTTCCATTCCACATTCCATTCCATTCCATTCAACATTCAATTACACATTCCTTTCCTAGTTCCATTCCACATTCTATTACACGTTCCATTCCATTCCATTCCACGTTCCATTCTACATTCCATTCCTCTTTCCATTCCACATTCCATTCCATTACCTTCCAGATTCCATTGTACTTTCCATTCCACGCTACATCACATTCCACATTTCTTTTCACATTCTATTCCATTGCATTCCTCATTCCATTCCATTCCATTCCACATTCCATTCCATATACCGTTCCATTCCTTTCCACATTCCTTTCCACATTCCATTCCACGTTCCATTCCTTTACAATCCATGATCCATTCCACGATCACTTCCATGTTCCATCCCATTTCATTACACGATCCATTCCACATTCCATTCCGTTCCATATCACTTTGCATTCCACTTTCCATTCCACATAACTTTCGGTTCCATTACATATTCAATTCCACACTCCATTCCACATTCCATTTCTCATTCCATTCCATTCTATTCAACATTCCGTTCCACATGCCATTCCACATTCCACTCCACATTCCATTCCTTTACATTTCACGTTACTTTTCACATTCCATTGCACATTCCATTCCATTCCTTTCCACAGTCCATTCCACACTCCATTACACAATCCATTCCACATACCATTCCATTCCTTTCCAAATTGCATTCCGCACTCCAGTACACATTCCTTTCCACATTCCATTCCATTCCATTCCACATTCCATTGAACATTCCATTCCATTCCATTCCACATTCAATTCTGTTCCATTCCATTCCATATTACATTCCATTCCATTCCATGCCACATTCCAGTCCTCATTCCATTGCATTCCACATTGCATTCCACATTCCATTCCACATTCCATTCCATTTCATTCCACATTTCATTCCATTCCATTCCACATTCAATTCCATTCCATTCCACATTACATTCCACTTTCCATTCCATTCCATTCCACATTCCATTCCACTTTCCATTCCATTCCCTTCCACATTGCAATCCACATTCCATTCCATTCCATTCCGCATTCCATTGCACATTCCATTCCAGTCCATTCCACATTCCATTCCATTCCATTCCACATTCCATTCCATTCCATTCCATTACAAATTTCAATCCACTTTCCATTCCATTCCATTCCATTCTGCATTCCATTGCACATTGCTTTCCATTCCATTCCACATTCCATTCCATTCCATTCCATTCCATTCCACATTCCATTTCACATTCCATTCCATTCCACATTGCATTCCATTCCATTCCACATTTCATTCCATTCCATTCCACATTCCATTCCATTCCGTTTCACATTCCATTCCCTTCCGTTCCACATTCAATTCCATTCCATTCCACATTCCAATCCAGTTGTCTTTCCATTCCATTCCACATTCCATTCCATTCCTTTCAATTCCACATTCCATTTCACATTCAAATCCTTTCTACTTTCCATTCCACATTCCATTCTATTTCATTCCACATTCCATTCCATTCAATTCCACATTGCATTCCATTCCATTCATTTGCACAGTGCATCCGTTTCCATTCCATGTGATTCAATTGCATTCCACATTCCGTTCCATTCAATTCCGCATTCTGTTGCATTCCATTCTGCATTTTCTTCCAATCCATTCCATTCCACATTCCAATACACATTCATTTCCATTCCATTCCACATTGCCTTCCACATTCCATTCCACATAGCCTTACATTCCATTCCAGATTGCATTCCACGATCCATTCCATTACACGTTCAATTTCACATTCCATTCCATTCCATTCCAGTCCGAGTTCCATTCCATTCCATTGAATTCCATATTCCGTTCCACATTCCATTCCATTCCATTACACATTGCATTCCATTCCATTCCACATTCCATTCCACTTTGCTTTCCAATCCATTCCACATTCCATTCCACATTCCATTCAATTATATTCCACCTTGCATTGCGTTCCATTCCACGTTCCATTCCACATTCCTATCTATTCCATTCCACATTCCATTCTATCTTCCTTTCCACAATCAATTCGAAGTTCCATTCCACTTCCCATTCCATTCCATTCCACGTTCCATTCCACATTCCATTGCACATTCCATTCCACGTTCCATTCCGCTTTCAATTTCACTCTATTCCACATTACATTCCATTGCATTCCACATACCATTCCACATTCCATTCCATTGCATTCCATTGAATTCCACGTTCCATTCCACATTCCATTCCATTCCATTGCACTTTCCATTCCACGTTCCATTCAACTTTCCATTCCACATTCCATTCCACATTCCATTCCACATTCCATTCCACATTCCATTCCATTCCATTCCAGATTCCATTGCACTTTCCATTCCATGTTACACTCCATTCCACATTCCATTGCACGTTTCTTTTCACATTCTATTCCATTGCATACCGCATTCCATTCCATTCCATTCCACATTCCATTCCATATTCTATTCCACTCCTTTCCACATTCCTTTCCACATTCCATTCCACGTTCCATTCCATTCCAATCCATGATCCATTCCACGTTCTCTTCCATGATCTGTCCCCTTTCATTCCATGATCCATTCAACATTCCATTCCATTCCATTTCACTTTGCATTCCACATTCCATTCCACATACCATTCCGTTCCATTACATATTCCATTCCACACTCCATTCCACATTCCATTCCACACTCCATTCCACATTCCATTCCTCATTCCATTAAATTCCATTCCACATTCCATTCTACATTCCATTCCACATTCCATTCCATTCCATTTCACTTTACTTTTCCCATTCCATTCCACATTCCATTCTTTCCTTTCCACATTCCATTCGACACTCCATTACACATTCAATTCCACCTTCTATTACATTCGTTTCCACATTGCACTCCACACTCCATTACACATTCCATTGCACATTCCATTCCATTCCATTCCACATTCCATTGCACATTCCTTTCCATTCAATTCCACATTCCATTCCATTCCATTCCACATTGCATTTCTCATTCAGTTCAATTCCACATTCCATTCCATTCCACATTTAATTCCATTCCATTCCTCATTTCATTCCATTCTATTCTACATTCCATTCCATTCCGTTCCACATTCAATTCCATTCCATTCCACATTCCATTCCTCATTCCATTCCATTACATTCCAATTTCCATTCAACGTTCCTTTCCACATTAAATTCCATTCCTTTACATTCCTTTCCATTCCTTTCCACTTTCCATTTCATTCCATTCCACATTTCATTCCACATTCCATTTCACATTCCTTTCCACATTCCATTTCACTTTGCATTCCATTCCATTGCACTTTCCATTCCATGATCCATTCAATTTCATTCCACATTACATTCCAGATTCCATTCCAGTTTCCTTTCCTTTCCATTCCACATTCCACACCACATTCCTTTCCATTCCATTCCACATTCCATTCAACATTCCATATCAAATTCCATTCTACATTCTATAACACGTTGCATTACATTCCATTCCACTTTCTAATCCATTCCATTCCACGTTGCGTTTCATTCCATTTCACATTGCATTCCACATTCCGTTTCACATTCCATTCCAAATTCCATTTCACATTCCATTTCACATTCCATTCCATTACATTGCATTACAATCCACATTCCATACCATTCCCTTACACATTCCAATCCTTTCCATTCCACCTTCCTTTCCATTACATTCCACATTCCTTTCCACATTCCATTCAACGTTCCATTCCATGCATTTCACATTCCATTCCATTCCATTCCACACTTCATTATATTCTTTTCCACACTGCATTCCATTCCATCCCACCTTCCATTCCATTCCATTCCGTTCCATTCCATTTCATTCCATTCCCCGTTCCATTCCATGATCCATTGTACGTTAATTTCCATTCCATTCCACGTTCCATTGCACATTACTTTCTACGATACATTACATTGAATTCCACATTCCATTCCATTGCATTCCACATTCAATTCCATTCCGTTCCACATTCCATTGCATTCCATTCCATATTCCATTCCATTCCATTCCACTTTCCACTCCATTCCATTCCGCAGTCCATTCCACATTCCATTCCAAATTACATTCTATTCCATACCACATTCCATTCCATTCCACTACTCGATCCGTTTTATTCCACATTCCATTCCACAATCCTTTCCATTCCATTCCATATTCCATTCCATTCCATTCCACATTCCATTCCACATTCAATTCAATTCCATGCCATTCCATTCCATTCCATTCCATTCCGCATTCCATTCCAATCTGTTACGTTCCGCATTCCATTCCACATTTCATTCCATTCCATTGCACATTCCACTCCATTCCATTCCACATTCCATTCCACATTCCATTCCATTCCATATTCCATTTTATTCCATTCCATTCCATTCCTTTCCATATTCCATTCCATTCAATTCCCCATTTCATTCCATTGCTTTGCATTCCTTTCCGCATTCCATTCCACATTGCATTCCATTCGATTCCAAATTCCATTCTATTCCATTCCGCATTCCATTCCATTGCATTCAACATTCCATTCTATTCCATTCCACTTTGCATTCCTTTCCTTTCCATTCCACATTTCATTCCATTCCTTGGCATTCCACATTCCATTCCATTCCATTCAACGTTGCAATCCATTCCATTCCACATTTCATTCCATTCCATTCCATTCCACATTCCTTTCCAATCCATTCCATATTCCTTTCGATTCCGTTCCAGATTCAATTCCATTCCATTCCATATTCCATTCAATTCCATTCCATTCCATTCCACATTCTATTGCTTTCCATTCCACATTCCATTCCATTCTGTTCCACATTGTATACCATTCCATTCCATTGCACATTGCATTCCATTCCTCTCAATTCCACATTCCATTCCACGTTCCATTACCTTCCATTCCACATTGAATTCCATTCCATTCCACTCAATTCCACATTCCATTCCAAGTTCAATTACATTCCATTCCACGTTCAATTACATTCCATTCGACATTCCATTCCATTCCATTCCATTCCACATTCCATTCCACATTCATTTCCATTCCATTCAACATTCTTTTCCACATTCCATTCCGCATTCATTTCCATTCCATTCAACAATCTTTTCCACATTTCATTGCATTCCATTCCAAATTCCATTCCACATTCCATTTCATTTCATTCCACATTCCATTGCATTCTTTTCCACATTTCATTCCATTTTATTCCGTTCCATTTAGAATTGAACTCCATTCCATTTCCAATTCCATTCCATTCCATTCCACATTCCATTCCATTCCACTCCCAATTCAATTACATTCCATTCCACGTTACATTGCATTCCGCAGTCCATTCCATTCCATTACACATTGCATTCCATTCCATTCCAAATTGCATTCCATTCCATTCCATTCCAACTTCCATTCCATTCCATTCCACATTCAATTCCATTCCATTACAAATTCCATTCCATTTTGTTCTGTTCCATATTCCAATCCATTCCATTCCACATTCTATTCCAATTCATTCCACATTCCATTCCATTCCATTCCACATTCCATTCCATTAAATTCCACATTCATTTCCATTCCAATGCATTCCATTCCACATTCCATTCCACTTTCCTTTCCATTCCATTCCACATTCCATTCCTTTCCATTTCACATTCCATTTAATTCAGTTCCACATTCCATTCTATTCAATTCCACATTGCATTCCATTCCATTCTTTTCCTCATTGCATTGCATTCCATTCCATCCATTTATTTTCCACATTCCACTCCATTACATTCCACTTTCCATTCCATTCCATTCCACATTGGATTCCATTCCATTCCATTCCACATTCCATTAAAAATACATTTCCATTCCATTCCACTTTCCATTCCATCAACCATTCCATTCCTTTCCACATTCCATTCCACATTCCATTCAATTCCATTCCACTCCATTCCTCATTCCATTGCACATTCCATTCCATTCCATTCCACATTTCATTCCATTCCATTCTATACCATTCCACAATCCATTCCACATTCCATTCCACATTCCGTTGCACATTCCATTCTATTCTATTCCACATTACTTTCCCTTCGATTCCATTCCAATTTCCATTCCACATTCCATTCCTTTCCATTCCATATTCCATTCAATTCTATTCCACATTCCATTCCATTCTGTATTCCATTCCATTCCCTTCCATTCCGTTCCACATTCCATTCGACATTCCATTCCATTAAATTCCGCATTGCATAGCACATTCCATTCCGCATCCCTTTCCATTAAATTCCATTAAACATTTCATTCCACATTCCGTTCCATTCCACATTCCATTCCGCTTTCCTTTCCATTCTGTTCCACATTTCATTCCATTACATTCCACGTTCCATTGCATTCCATTCCTCATTCCATTCCATTCCATTACACATTCTATCCATTCCATTCCACAATTAATTCCATTGCATTCCACGTTCCCTTGCATTCCGTTCCACATTCCTTTCCATTCCATTGCACATTCCTTTCCATTCCATTCCACATTCCATTCCACTTTCCATTCCGTTCCATTCCACTTTCCATTTCACGTTCCATTACATTCCATTCCGCAGTCCGTTGCACTTTCCGTACCATTCCATTCCATATACCATTCCACATTCCATTCCATTCCATTCCACATTGCATTCCATTCTATTCCACATTCCATTCCATTCCATTTTCCATTCCATTCCATTGTATTCCAAATTCCATTGCACGTTCCATTCCATTGCACTCCACATTCCATTCCATTCCTTTACACATTCCATTCTATTCCATTCCATTCCATTCCATTCTACGTTCCATTCCACGTTCCACTGCATGTTCCATTCCATTCCATTCCACATTCCGTTCCATGTTCCATTCCACTTTCCATTCCACGATCCATTCCTTTGAATTCCACATTCCATTCTCTTCCGTTCCACATTCTATTCCATTACATTCGAAATTCCATTCCTTTCCATTCCTTTCCATATTCAATTCCTTTCCATTACACATTCCATTCCATTCCATTCCATTTCATTTCAAATTCCATTGCGCATTCCATTCCTATCCATTCCACAATCCATTACACATTCCATTCAGTTCCATTCCACATTCCATTCCATTCCATTAAACATTTCATTCCATTACACTTAATTCCATTATTTTCCATTCCACATTCCATTCCATTCCATTCCACATTCCATTCCACTTTCCATTCCATTCCATTCCAAAGTACATACCATTCCATTCTATTCCACATACCATTCCTTTCCATTCCACATTCCATTCCATTTCGTTCCTTTCCATTTCATTCCACATTCCATTCCATTCCATATTCTATTCTATTCCTTTACATTCAATTCCAAATTCCATTCCACGTTCCATTCCATTGCATTGCACATTCCATTGCATTCCACTGCACATTCAATTCCATTCCATTCCACATTCCATTCCATTCCTTTCCATTCCATATTCCGTTTGATTCCATTCCATTCCAAATTCCATTGAATTCCATTTCATTCCATTTCACATTCCATTCCACATTCCATTCCATTCCATTCCACTTTCCATTCAATTCCATTACACATTCCATTCCATTCCATTCCACATTCCATTCTTTTCCATTCCACATTGTATTCCATTCCATTCCATTCCACATTTCATTACATTCCATTACATTCAACATTTCATTCCATTCCGTTCCACATTCAAATCCATTCCATTCCACACTCCATTCCATTCCATTCCGCATTCCACTCTATTCCATTCCAAATTCCATTCAACTTTCCATTCCATTGCATTCCACATTTCATTCTACATTCCGTTTCATTCCATTCCTCATTGCATT
Organism: Pongo abelii; assembly: GCF_028885655.2. NCBI lineage: Eukaryota > Metazoa > Chordata > Mammalia > Primates > Hominidae > Pongo > Pongo abelii. Next base: position 17,359,966 of record NC_071997.2, on the reverse strand, counting down.
TCTCTCCATTCCATTCCATTCCATTCCAAATTCCATTCTATTCCATTCCACATTCCATTCCGCATTATATTCAATTCCATTCCGCATTCCGCATTCAATTACTTTCCATTCCGCATTCTATTACATTCCATTCTGCATCCCATTCCATTCTATTCCGTTCCAAACCATTGCACATTGAATTCCATTCCATTCCATTCCACATTCCTTTCTATTAAATTCCATTCCATTTCACTTTTCATTCCACATTCCATTCCAAACTATTCCACAATCCATTCGCCATTGCATTCCATTCCATTCCAATCCATTCCACAATCCATTCCACATTCTATTCCATTCTCTTCCACATTCCCATCCATTCCATTCCACATTGCATTCCATTCCATTCCACATTCCATTCCATGCCCTATTGCTTTCCATTCCATTCCATTCCATTACAAATTCCATTCCATTCCATTCACCATTCCATTCCAATTTGCATTCCATTCCATTCCACATTTCATTACACATTCCATTCCATTCCATTCCACATTCCATTCCACATTCCATTCCATTCCATTTCAAAATCCATTCCATTCCATTCCACATTCCATTCCATTCTAATCCACATTCCATTCCATTCCATTTCACGTACCATTGCATACTCTTCATTCCACGTTTCATTTCATTCCATTACACCTTCCATTCCACGTTCCATTCCATGTTCCATTCCACTTTCCCTTCCACGTTCCATTCCACGTTCCGTTTCACTTTCCATTCCACTTTCCATTCCACATTCCATTAAATTCCATTCCACATTCCATACCTTTCCATTCCACATTCCACTCCATTCATTCCACATTCCATTCCACATTCCATTCCATTCCATTCCACATTCCAATACCTTCCTTTCCACATTCCATTCTACACTCCATTCCATTCTATTTGACATTCTATTCTCTTCCATTCCACATTTCATTCTATTCCACATTCCATTTCATTCCATTCCATTCCACATTCCATTCCATTCCTTTCCACATTGCATGCCATTCCATTCCGCATTACGTTCCATTCAACTTTCATTTCCATTCCCTATTCCATTCCATTCACTTCCACATTTGATTACATTCCATTGCATTCCAGTTTCCATTCCAATCCATTCCACCTTCCATTCCATTCCATTCCACTTTCCTTTCCAAATTCCATTCCACATTCCATTCCATTCCATTCCACATTCCTTTCCATTCTAATTCACATTCCTTTCCTTTCCATTTCACATTCCATTCCACATTCCATTCAATTTCAATCAATTCCACACTACATTCCATTCCGTTCCACATCCCATTCCATTCCATTCCACAAACCATACCACATTCCATTCCATTCCATTCCATTCCACATTGCATACCACATTCCATTCTATTCCATTCCACATTCCATTCCATATTCCATTCCATTGCATTCCATATTCCATTCCATTCCATTCCACATTCCATTCCAATCCTTTCCACAATGCATTCCGCTCCATTCCATTCCACATTGCATTCCACATTCCATTCAGTTCCATTCCACAATGCATTCCATTTCATTCCACACTGCAATCCCTTCCGTTCCACATTCCATTCCACATTCCACTCCATTCCTGTCCACATTCCATTAGACATTCCATTGCAATCCATACCACATTGCTCTTCATTCCATTCCATTCTAGTTTCCAATCCAGTCCATTCCACTTTCCATTGCACTCCATTCCACATTCCATTCTATATTCCATTCTCTTCCATTCCACATTCCATTCAACTTTCCATTCCACGTTCCATTCCATTCTATTCCACATTTCATTCCACTTTCCATTCCATTCCATTAATCCTCTTTTCCACATTCCATTCCCCATTCCATTCCGCATTCCATTCAACATTCCATTCCACATTCCATTCAATTCGGTTCCACATTCCACTCCGTTCCATTCCTCATTCCACTCCATTCCTTTCCACATTCCATTCCGTATTCCACTCCATTCCATTCCACATTCCAGTGCCCATTCCATTATACATTCTATTGAACGTTCCATTTTGTTCCATTCCTCATTCCACTCCATTGTATTCCATTCAACATTCCATTGCATTGCATTCCACATTCCATTCCGTTGTATTCCACATTACATTCATTCCATTTAAAATTCCATTCCTTTCCATTCCGTTCCATTACACATTACATTCCATTCCATTCCACTTTCAATTGTATTCCTTTCCATTCTGCAAACCATTCCATTCCATTCCACATTCCATTCCATTCCAATCCATATCCATTCCACATTCCTTTCCATTCCATTCCACTTTCCATTCCATTCCATTCCAAGTTCCATTCAATTCCATTCGAAATTCCGTTTCATTCCATTTCACATTCCTTTCCGTTACCTTCCAGTCCACATTCCATTCCATTCCATTCCACATTCTATTCCATTCCATTCCACTTTTCATTTGATTTCATTCCATTCCACTCCGAATTGCATTCCATTCCATTCCATTCCACATTCCATTCCATTCTATAACACATTCATTTCAGTTCAATTAAATATTCCATTTCATTCCTTTCCATTGCATTTCATTCCACATTCCATTCCATTCCACATTCCATTTCACCTTTCATTCCATATTCCATTCCACATTCCATTCCTTTCTATTCCTCTTTCCACTCCATTCCATTCCATTCGATTCCACTTTCCTTTCCACTGCATTCCTCATTCCATTCCATCCCATTTCACATTCAAATCCATTTCATTCCACATTCCATTTCACATTCGATTCCATTCCATTCCACATTCAATTCCATTCCACTTTCCATTCCATTCAATTCCATTCCATTCCACTTTCCATTCCATTCCATTCCATTCCATTTCACTTTGCATTCCACATTCCATTCCTTTTCATTCCCCCTTCCATTGCACATTGCATTCCATTCCATTCAACTCTCCATTCCATTCCATTCCATATTCCATTCCACATTGCATTCCATTCCATCCCACATTCCTTTCCATTCCATTCAATTCCATTTCATTCCTTTCCGCATTCCATTCCATTGCATTCCATTCCACATTCCATTCCATTCCATTCCATTCCGTATTCCATTCCTTTCCTTTCCACATTCCGTTCCCCTCCATTCCACATTCAATTCCATTCCATTCCACATTCTATTCAAAATTCCATTCCACATTCCCATCCATTCCATTCCACTTTGCATTCTTTCCATTCCACTCCATTCCACATTCCATTCCATTCCAGTGTCGATTCTATTCCATTCCTCCTTCCATTGCACTCATCTCCACTTTCCATCCCATTCGTTTCCGTTCCATTCCATTCCACATTCCATTCCATGCAATTTCATTCCACAATCCATTCCATTCCATTACACATTCCATTCCATTCCATTCCACTTTCCATTCCATTTTGATTTCCATTCCATTCCACATTGCACTTCATTCCGTTCCAAATTCCATTGAATTCCATTTCAAATTCCATTACATTACATTTCACGTTCCATTACATTCCATTCCATTGCAGTCCACATTCCATTCCTTTCCATTGCACATTATGTTCCATTCCATTCCCCATTCCATTCCACACTCCACTTCACATTCCATTCTTCATTCCTTTCCACATTCCATTCCATTCCATTCCACATTCCACTCCATTCCAATCCATTCCATGCCACATTATATTCCATTCCATTATACCTTCCTTTCCATTCCATTCCATATTGCATTCCATTCCATTCCATGTTCCATTCCACGTTCCATTCCACTTTACCCTGCACGTTCCATTGCATTCCATTCCACATTCCATTCCAAGTTCCGCTCCACATTCTATTCCATTCCATTCCACATTCCATTCAATTCCATCCATTTCACATTCGATTCCATTCCGTTCCATTTCACATTCTCTTCCACATTCCATTCCATTCGATTCCACTTTCCTTTCCATTGCATTCCTCATTCCATTCCATTCCATTCCACATTCCATTCCATTCCATATTCCATTCCACTCCATTCCACATTCCATTTCTTTGCATTCCACATTCTATTGCATTCCATTCCATATTCCATTCCACGTTCCATTTCACGTTCCGTTACACGTTTCATTGTATGATCCATTCCACTTTCCATTCCGCAGTTCATTTCATTCCATTTGATATTCCATTCCACATTCTATTCCATTCCATTCCACATTCCATTCCACATTCCATCTCAAATTGCATTTCATTCCAATTCAAATTCCATTTCATTCCATTCCATTCTATTGCATTCCATTCCATATTCTATTCCATTCCATTCTACATTCCTTTCCATTCCTTTCCATTCCACGTTCCATTCCATTCCATTCCACGTTCCATTCCACGTTCCATTTCACTTTCCTTTCCACGTTCCATTCTGCACTCGATTGCATTCCATTCCAGATTATACTCCACTTTCCATTCCATTCCATTCCACATTCCATTCCACATTCATTCCACTCGATTCCACATTTCTTTCCACATTCCATTCCATTCCACACTACATTCCATTGCATTTCATTTCGCATTCCATTCCATTCCATTCCACATTCCTTTCCACATTCCATTGCAAATTTCATTCCATTGCATTCTGGATTAAGTTCCACATTCCATTCCTTTCCATTCCTCATTCCCTTCCTTTCCATTGCACATTCCATTTTATTCCATTCCACCTTGGATTCCATTCATTTCCATTTTCCATCCCACTTTCCATTCTACGTTCCTTTACACGTTTCATTCCACATTTCATTCCATTCCATTTCATATTCCATTCCACATTCCATTCCAAATTCCATTCCATTCCATTCCACTTTCCATTCTATTCCATTCCAATTTCCATTCTATTCCATTCCACATTCCTTTCCATTCCATTCCATTCCACATTCCATAGCATTCCATTCCACATTGCATTCCATTCCACATTCCATTCCACATTGCATGCCATTCCATTCCACATTCCATTGCTTTCCATTCCTTTTTCCATTACATTCCACATTGCCTTCCACATTCCATTTCACATTACATTCCATTCCATTCCACATTCTATTACACTACATTCCACGTTCCATTCCACATTCATTTCCATTCCATTCCACTTTCCATTCCATATCCTATTCCATTCCTTTTAACATTCCATTACATTCCTTTCCACATTGCATTTCATTCCATTACACATTCCATTCCACATTCCCTTCCATTCTACTTTCCATTCAAATTTCCATTACATTCCATTCAATATTACATTCCACAATCAATTTCATTATATTCCACATTGCATTGCATTCCATACCACATTCCATTCCACATTACATTACATTCCATTCCATATTAGATTCCACATTCCATTCCATTCCATGTTCCATTCCACATTCCATGTCATTCCATTCCTCGTTCCATTCCACATTCCATTCCTTTCCAATTCATTCCACATTCCTTTCTATTCCATTCCACATTCCATTCCATTACATTACATTTTATTCCATTCCATTCCACATTCTATCCCATTCCATTCTACCTTCCATTTCATTCCATTCCATTCCACATTCCATTCTATTCCATTCTTCATTCCATTCCATTCCATTCCACATTGCATTGCATTCCAATCCACATTATATTTAATTCCATTCCACATTCCATTCCATTCTACATTCCATTCCACTATCCATTCCATTCAATTCCACATTCCATTCCATTCCATTCCACATTCCATTCCACATTGCATTTCATTGCATTCCACATTCCATTCCACATTCCATTCCATTCAATCCCACGTTCCAATCTATTCCATTCCACATTCCATTCCACATTTCATTCCATTCCATTCCACATTCTGTTCCATTCCATTAAACATTCCATTCCACCTTCCATTGCCTTCCATTCCACTTTCCATTCCTTTCCGTTCCATTCCATTCCACATACCTTTCCATTCCATTGCACTCCATTCCACACTGCATTCCATTCCATTCCATTCCACTTATCATTCCAATCCATTCCATTACACATTCCATTCCATTCCATATTCCCTTCCATTCCTAATTCCATTGCATTCTATTCCATATTGCATTCAATTCCATTCCAAAATCCATCCCATCCCATTCCATCCCACTTTCCATTCCATTCCATTCCACGTTCCATTCCATTCCATTCCATTACATATTCCATTCCACATTCCATTCCACAATACATTGCATTACATTCTACATTTCACATTCCATTCCACGTTCCATTCCACGTTCAATTCCATTCCATTGCATGTTGCATTCTACATTTCATTCCATTTCATTCCACATTCCATTCTGTTCCATTCCACATTCCTTTGAATTCTATTCCATTCCCGATTCCATTCTTTTCCATTCCCCATTCCATTACATTCCTATCCACATTCCATTACCCGTTTCATTCCCCGTTACATTCGACTTGCCATTCCACTTTCCATTCCATCTTCCTTTACACGTTCCAATCCATGTTCCATTCCACAGCCCCTTACATTGCATTGCATTCCACTTTCCATTCCCTTCCACTTTGCATTCCATTTCATTCCACATGCCATTCCATATTCCTTTCCATGCTATTCCACATTCCATTCCACTTTCCAATCCATTCCATTAAACATTCGATTCCACATTCATTTCCATTGCATTCCACATTCCATTCCACATCCAATTCCATTCCATTCCCCTTTCCTTTCCACTTTTAATTCCATTCGATACCATTCCACATTCCATTCCATTGCATTCTGCATTCCATTCCATTCCATTGCACATTACATTCCATTACACATTACATTCAATTCCACATTCCATTCCACATTCCATTCCATTCCATACCTCATTCGATTCCATTACGTTCTGCATTACATTAATTTCCATTCCACATTCCATTCCCTTCCATTCCATTCAATTCCACGTTACATTCCAAATTCCATTCCATTCCATTCCACATTCGATTCCATTCCATTCCACATTGCATTCCATGCCATTGCTTTCAACATTCCATTGCTAATTCCATTCCACATTCCATTCGATTCCATTCCACATTCCATTCCACATTGCATTCCATTCCATTCCACGTTCAATTCCACATTCCATTCCATTCCATTCCACTTTCCATTCGATTCCATTCCACATTCCATTCCACATTGCATTCCATTCCACATTCCTTTCCATTCCTCATTCCATTCCACATTGCATTGCATTCCATTCCACATTCAATTCCACATTCCATTCCCCATTGCATTCCATGGAACGTGGAACATGGAATGCAACGTGGTATATAATGGGCAAAGGAATGTAGAATGGGACGTGGAATGGAACAGAATTGAAAGTGGAATTGAACGTGGAATGGAAAGGAATGGAAAGTGGAATGGAAGGTGGAATGTAATGTGAAATGGAACGTGGAATGGAAAGTGGAATTGAATGGAAAGGAATGTGGAAGGGAATTGAATGGTATGTGGAATGGAATTTGTAATTGAATGGAATGCAATGTGGAATGAAGAGTGGAATGGATTGGAATGGAATGTGGAATCGAATATAGAAGGCAATGTGTAATGGAATCGTATGTTCAATGGAAAGTTAAAAGCAATGTGGAATGCAATCAAATTGAATGTGGAATGGAGTGTAGAGTGGAATGGAATGGGATATGGTATCGAGTGTTGAATGGAATGTGGAATGGAATGCAATGGAATGTTTAATGGAACGTGGAATGGAATGTGGAAAGGAAGAAAATGCAATGTGGAATGGATTCTGTAATGGAATGTACAAATGAAAGTGGAATGGAAACGATGGAATGTGGCATGGAACGGGGAATTGAATGGAATGGAATGTGGAATGGAACATGGAGAGAATGGAATGGAACATGTAATGTATCTTGGAATGGAACGTGTAATGGAATGTGGTATGGAAAGAGGAATGGAACAAGGAATGGAATGAGGAATGCAATCGGCACTGGAATGTGGAATGGAATGCAATGGAATGGAATGAGGAATGCAATGGAATGGATGTGCAATAGAATGGAAAGGAATGTGGACTAGAATGGAATAGAATGTGAAATACAATGGAATGGAATGAAATGTGGAATTGAATGGAATGAAATGTGGAATGGAATGGAATGGAATGTGGAATGGATTGGAACGTGGAATGGAATGCATAAAGAAATGTGGAATGGTATGTGGAATGGAAATTGGAATGCAATGGAATGGAAGGCAGAATGTAATGGAATGGAATATGGAATACAATGGAATGGAATGGAATGTGGAATGGAATGTGAAATGGAATGTGGAATGGAATGGAATGGAATGTAGAATGGAATGGAATGGAATTTGGAAAGGAATGGAAGGGAATGGAATGTGGAATGGAAAGTGGAATGGAATGGAATGGAAAGTGGAATGGTATGGAATGGAATGTGAAACGGAATGTGGACTGGAATGAAATGCAATGTGGAATGGAATGTGGAATGGAATGCAATGGAATGTAGAATGGAATGTGGAAAGGAATGTAAAGGAATGGGGAATGGAATGTGGAAAGGAATGTGGAATGCAACCGAATGGAATGTGGAATGGAATGTGGAAGGGAATGTGGAATGGAATCTTTAAAGGAATGTGGAATGAATGGAATGGAATGTGGAATGGAATGTGGAAAGGAATGTGGAATGGAATCTGGAATGGAATGGAATGGACTGTCGAATTGAACGTGGAATGGAATCGAATGGAACTTGAAATGGAACTTGGAATGAAACGTGGAATGGAACGTGTAATGGAATGTGGAAAGGAGCGTGGAATGGAATATGGAGTGGAACGTGGAATGGAAGGGAATGGAACATGGAACGCAACGTGGAATGGAATGGAATTTAACCTGGAATAGAACATGGAATGGAATATGGAATGGAACTTGTAATGGAAAGTGGAATGAAATGGAATGGAACGTGGATTGGAATGTGGTATGGAATGCGGAATGGAACGTGGAATATAACGTGGAATGCAAAGTGCAATGGAAAGGAATTTAATGTGGAATAGAATGTGGAATAGAATGGAATGGAATGCGGAATGGAATGGAATGAAATGGTATGGAATGTGGAATTTTATGGACTGGAACATGAATGGAACGTGGAATGGAACGTGGAATGGAATGTTGAATGCAATGGAATGGAAGGTTGAAAGGAAGGGAATGGAATGTGGAATGGAATCTGGAATGGAATGGAATGGAATTGAATAGAATGGGATGGAATGGAAAGTGGAATGAAATGGAATGTAATTTGCAATGGAAAGGAATGGAATTCACAATGGAATGGAATTTTATTGAATGCGGAATGGAATTTAATGGAATGTGGAATGCAGTGGAATGGAATGGCATGTGGAATTGAAAGGAATGGGAAGTGGAAAGGAATGGAATGGAATGAGGAATGGAATCGAATGGAATGGAATTGAAGGTGGGATGGAATGTGAAATGGAATGTGGAATGGAACGTGGAATGGAACCCCTAATGGAATGTGGAATGGAACGTGGAATAGAATGGAGTGCAATGTGGGAAGGATTGTGGAATGGAAAGAAATGGAATGTGGAATGCAATGTGAATGGTATGTGAAATGGAATGGAATTGATTGGAACGTGGAATGGAATGGAGTGGAATAGAATGGAATGTGGAATGGAATGGAATTTAATAGAATGTGGAAAGGAATGAAAAGGAATGGAATGTGGAATGGAATGGAATGGAATGTGGAATGCAATTTAAATAAACGTAATTTGGAGTCGAATGGAATGCAGTGGAAGGTGGAATGAAATGTGAAATTGAATGGAGTGGAATGTGGAATTGAGTGTGGAATGGAATGGAATGGAATATGGAATGCAATGTGGAATGGAAAGAAATGGAATGTGGAATGGCAAGGAAAGGAATGAGGAATGGAATGTGGAATGGAAAGGAATGGCATGTGGAATTGAATGGAATGGAATGTGGAATGAAATGGAATGGAACGTGGAATAGAATGTCTAAAGGAATGTGGAATTGAATGGAATGTAATGTGGAATGGAATGAAATGGAATGTGGAATAGAATGTAATGGAATGGAAAGTGGAAAGGAATTCAATGGAATGTGGATGGCAATGGAATGGAATTAAATGTGGAATTGAAAGGAATGGAATGTGAAATGGAATGCAGTGCAAAGTGGAATGCAATGGAATGGAAAGTGGAATGGAATGTGGAATGGAATGTGGAATGATATGCGGAGTGGAATGTGGAATGGAATGGAATGGAATGTTGTATGGAATGGAATGGAATGTGGAATAGAAAGGAATTGAATGGAATGTGTAAAAGAATGGAATAGAATGGAATGTGGAATGGAATGGAATGGAATGGAATGGAATGTGGAATGGAATCGAATGGGATGTGGAATGGAAAGGAATGGAATGTTGAATAGAATTAAATGGAATATGGAATAGAATGGAATAGAATGGAATGTGGAATGGAAAGTGTAATGTAACGTGGAATGGAATGGAATGGACTGTGGAATCTAATGGAATGGAATGTGGAATAGAATGAAATGGAATTTGGAATTGAATAGAAAGTGGGATTGAATGGAATGCAATGTGCATAGGAATAGAATGGAAAGTAGAATGGAATGTGGAATGGAATTGGATGGAATGAGGAATGGAATGTGGAATGGAATGTGGAATGGAAAGGGATGGAATGAGGAATGGAATGTGGAATGGAATGGAATGGAATTTGGAATGGAAAGTGGAATGGAATGGAATCAAATATGGAATGGAATGTGGAAAGGAATGGAAAGGAAATTGGAATGGAAAGCAATGGAATGGCATGGAATGTGGAAAGTAATATATTGGAATACGTAATGGAATGTGGAAAGGAACATAGAATGGAACGTGGAAAGGAACGTGGAATGGAATGAGGAATGTAATGCGGAATGGAATGGAATGGGATGTGGAATGGAATGTGGAATAAAATGGATAGGAATGCCGAACAGAAAGTAATGCAATGTGGAAAGGAATGGAATGCTATGGAATGTGGAATGGAATGTAATGGAATGAAATGGAATGTGGAATGGAATTAAATGGAATGTGCAATGAAATGGAATGTGCAAAGTAATGGAAAGGAATTTGGAAAGAAACGGAATGGAATGTGGAATGGAATTAAATGCAATTTGGAATGGAATGGAATGGAATGGAAAGTGGAATGAAATGAAATGGAATGCGGAATGCAATGGAATGAAATGTGGAATGCAATGTAATGGAATGGAACGTGGAATGGAATGGAATGGAATGTGGAAAAGAATGGAATGCAATGCGGATTGGAATGTGAAATGCAATGGAATTTACTGTGGAATGGAATGTGGAATGCAATGGAATGGAACGTGTAAAGGAATGTGTAAGACAATGCGGAAAGGAATGGAATGGAATGTGGAACTCAATGTGGAATGGAATGCAATGTATTGTGGAAAGAAATGTGGAATGGAAAGTGTAATGTAATGGAATGGAATGTGGAATGGAATGTGTAATGCAATGGAATGTAACGTGGAATGGAATACGGAATGTAAAGTGGAATGGAAAGGAATGGAATGAAAAGGAATGTGCAATGGAAGGTAATGGAAAATGGAATGGAATGGAAGGGAACGTGGAATGGAATGTGGAATGGAATGCGGAATGGAATGTCGAATGGAAAGGAATGGAATGGGGAATAGATTGGAATGAAACGGAATGGAATGCGGATTGGAATGAAATGGACTGTGGAATGCAATAGAAAGGAATGGAATGTGGAATTGAATGGAATGGAATGCAGAATGTAATGGAATCGAATGTAGAATGGAAAGGAATGGAATATGGCTTGGAATGGAAAGGTATGGAATGTGGAATGGAATGGAAAGGAATCGAATGGAATATGGAATGGAATGGAATGGAATGTGGAGTGGAATTGAATGGAATGTGGAATGGAATGGAATGGAACATGGAATATAATTTGCAATGGAATGTGGAATGGAAACTGTAATGGAATGGAATGGAACGTGGAATGGAACGTGGAATGGAATGTGGAATGGAATGTGGAATGAAAAGTGGAATGGAAAGTGGAATGGAATGGAATGGAACGTGGAATGGAACGTGGAATGGAATGTGGAATGGAATGTGGAATGAAAAGTGGAATGTAAAGTGGAATGGAATTGAAAGGAACGTGGAATACAGTGGAATGGAACGTGGAATGCAATGTGGAATGGAATGTGGAAAGGGGCGTGGAATGGATTGGAATGCAACTTGGAAGGGAAAGTGCAATGGAATGGAATGGATCGAGGAATGGAATGTGAAAAGGAATGGAATGGAATGTGGAATACAATGTGGAATGGAATGGAATGCAATGTGGAATGGAATGTGGAATGGAATGGAATGCAATGTGGAATGGAATGTGGAATGGAATGGAATGGAATTTGGAATGGAATGTGGAAAGGAATGTGGAATGGATTGTGGAATGGAAAGTGGAATGGAATGTGGAACAGAAAGTGGAATTGAATGGAATGAAATGTGGAATTGAACATGCAATGAAATGGAACGGAACGTGGAACGGAACTTGGAATAGAAGGTGGAATAGAACTTGCAATGGAATATGGAATGGAGCATGGAATGGAATGTGGAATGGAAAGTGAAATGGAATGGAATAAAACGTGGAATGGGATGTGGAAAGGAATGTGGAATGGAAAGTGGAATGGAAGGTGGAATGGAATGGAATGGAAAGCAGAATGGAACGTGGAATGGAATGTGGAGTGGAACGTGGAATGGAATGTGGAATGGAATGTGGAATGGAAAGGAATGGAATGTGGAATGGAATGGAATGCGGAATGGAATGCAATGAATTATGAAATGCAATGTGGAACGGAATGGAATGGTATGATTAATAGAATGTGGAATGGAATGGAATGGAATCCACTATGGAATGGAATGGAATGGTATGGAATGACGAATCGAATGGAATGGAATGTGGATTGGAACGTGGAATGGAATGTGGAATGGAATGTGTAATGCAAATTGGAATGGAATGGAACGGAATGGAATGTGCATTGCAATTTGGAATGGAATGTAATGGAATGTGGAATGGAATGGAATGTGGAATGGAATGGAATGGAAAGTGAAATGGAAGCCTGAATGGAAGGTGAAATGAAACGTGGAATGGAATGGAATAAAAAGTGGAATGGAATGTGAAATGGAATGGAATGGAATGTGGAAAACACTGTAATCGAATGTGGAATGAATGTCGAATGGAATGGATTGGAATGTGGAATGGAATGCAATGGAATGTGGAAAAGAATGTAATCGAATATGGAATTGAATGTGGAATGGAATGGATTGGAATGTGGAATTGAATGTGGAATGGACTGGAATGGACAGTGTTAAGGAATGGAACTGGAAATGGAATGGATTGGAATGAAATGTGGAATGCAATGGAATGGAATGAAATAAGTATTTGAATGGAATGTAATGTGGAATGGAATAGAATGGAATGTGGAATGGAATGGAGTAAAGCGTGTAATGGAATGGAATGGAATGTGGAAAGAGATGGAATGGAATTTGGAATAGAATATGGAATGCAATGTGGAATGGAATGTGGAATGGAATGGAGTAGAATACGGAATGGAAAGGAATAGAATGTGGAATAGAGTGGAATGGAATGGAATTTAATGCGCAATGGTATGTAATGGAATGTGGAATGCAATGGAATGGAATGAAATGCGGAATTCAATGGAATGGAAAGTGGAATGGAATGGAATGGAATGAGGAATGGAATGGAATGGAACGTGGATTGAAATGTGGAATGGAATGTGGAGTGGAATCTGGAATGGAATGGAATGGAATGGAAAGTGGAATGGAATTGAATGGAATATGGAATAGAATGGAATAGAATGGAATGTGGAATGGAAACTGTAATGAAATATGGAATGGAATGGAATGGAATGTGGAATCTAATGTAATGGAATGTGGAATAGAATGGAATGGAATTTGGAATAGAATGGAAGGTGGGATTGAATGGAATGGAATGTGGATTGGAATAAAATGGGAAGTGGAATGGAATGTGGAATGGAATGGGATGGAATGAGGAATGGAATGTGGAATGGAATGCGGAATGGAATTGGATGGAATGAGGAATGGAATGTGGAATGGAATGTGGAATGGAAAGGGATGGAATGAGGAACGAAATGCGGACTGGAATGGAATGGAATTTGGAATGGAATGAAATGGAATATGGAATGGAATGTGGAATGGAATGGAATGGAAATTAGAATGGAAAGCAAAGAAATGGTATGGAATGTGGAAAGGAATGTAATGGAATATGCAATGGAATGTGGAAAGGAACATAGAATGTAACGTGGAAAGGAACGTGGAATGGAACGAGGAATGGAATGCGGAATGGAATGGAAAGGGATGTGGAATGGAATGTGGAATACAATGGAAAGGAATGCAGAACGGAAAGCAATGGATGTGGTAAGGAATCGAATGCTGTGGAATGTGAAATGGAATGGAATGGAATGAAATGGAATTTGGAATGGAATTGAATGGAATTTGAAAAGGAACGGAATGGAATTTGGAATGGAGTTAAATGCAATTTGGAATGCAATCGAATGGAATGGAATATGGAATGAATTGGAATGGAAAGGAATGGGATGCGGAATGGAATGGAATGAAATGTTTAATTCAATGGAATGGAATTGAACGTGGAATGGAATGGAATGAAATGTGGAATATAATGGAATGGAATGCGGATTGGAATGTGAAATGCAATGGAATTTAATGTGGAACGGAATGTGGAATGCAATGGAATGGAATGTGTAATGGAATGTGTATTACAATGCGGAAGGGAATGGAATGAAATGTGGAATGCAATGTGGAATGGAACGAAATGTATTGTGCAATGGAATGTGGAATGGAAAGTATAATGGAATGGAATGGAATGTGGAATGGAATGTGTAATGGAATGGAATGGAACGTGGAATGGAATATGGAATGGAACGTGGAATGGAAAAGAATGGAATGGAATGGAATGTGCAACAGAAGGTAATGGAATGTGGAATTGAATGTGGAATGGAATGGAATGTGGAATGGAATGCGGAATGGAATGAAATGGAATGTGGAATCGAAAGAATTAAATGCGGAATGGAATGGAATGATATGGAAAGTGTAATGGAATGGAATGGTATGGAACGTGGAATGGAATGTGGATAGTAAGGTGGAATGGAAAGGAATGTAATGTGGAATAGAATGTTGAATGGCATGGAATGGAATCCGGAATGGAATGGAATGGAATGTTGTGGAATGTGGAAAGGAATGGAATGGAACGTTGAATGGAATGTGGAATGAAATGGAATGGTATGTGGAATGAAAGGGAATGGAATGTGGAATGGATTGTGGAATGGAATGAAATTCACTGGAATGGAAAGGAATGGAATGTTGCGTGAAATGGAATTGAATGTGGAATGGAAAGGAATGAAATTCGCAATGGAATGGAATTTTATGGAATGCGGAAAGGAATTACATGGAATGTGCAATGGAGTGGAATGGAATGGAATGTGGAATGGAATGTAATGTAATGTGGAATTGAATGGAATGGGAAGTGGAATGGAATGGTAAGGAATGTGGGAAGGAATGGAATGGAATGCAATGGAACGTGGAATGGAATGTCAAATGGAATGTGGAATGGATCTTGGAATGGAACGCCTAACGGAAAGTGGAATGAAATGTGGAATGGAATGGAGTGGAACATGGGATGGAATGTGGAATGGAATGCAATGGAATGTGGAATGCAATGTGGAATGGAATGTGGAAAGGAATGGAAAAGAATGGAATGTGGAATGGTATGGAATGGAATGTGGAATGGAATGTAATGGAATGGAAAGGAATGTGGAATTGAACGGAATAGGAAGTGGAATGGAATGCAACAGAATGTGGAACAGAATGGGGAATGGAATGGAATGGAAGGTGTAACGGAATGAGAAATGGAAAGTGAAAGGGAACATGGAATGGAACGAAGTGGAACGTGGAATGGAATGGAATGGAATGTGGAATGGAATGGAATGGAACGTGGAAGGGAACATGGAATGGAACGTGAAATGGAATGGAATGGAATGTGGAATGGAACGGAATGGAATGTGGAATGTAATGGAATGGAATGTGGAATGGAAAGGAATGGAATATGGAATGGAACGTGGAATGGAACATGGAATGGAAAATCTAATGGAACATGGAATGGAATGTGGTATGTATTGGAATGGAACGTGGAATGGAATATATAATGTAAAGTGGAATGTAATGGAATGTAATGTGGAACGTAATGTGGAATGGAATGGTATGGAATGTGGAAAGGAATGTGGTATGGAATGTGGAATGGAATGGAATGGAAGGTGGAATGGAATGTGGAATAGAATATGGAATGGAATGCATAATGGAATGTGGAATGGAATGTGGAATGGAAAGAGAAATGGAATGGAAAGGATTGTGGAATGTAATGTGGAATGGAAGGTGGAATGGGATGGAATGGAAGGTGGAAAGGGATGGAATGGAATGCTGAATGGAATGGAATGGAATGCAATGTGGAATGGAATGAGGAGTGGAATGGAATGGAATGGAATGTGGAATGGAATGTGGAATGGAATGGAATGTGGAATGGAAAGTTGAATGGAATGGAATGGAATGTGGAATGGAATGGAATGGAATGGAAAGTATAATGGGATGTGGAATGGAATGGAATGGAATCTGGAATGGAATGGAATGGAATGTTTAATGGGATGTGGAACGGAATGGAATGGAAAGTGGATTGGAATGGAATGGAGTGGAATGAGGAATGGAATGCAATGGAAATTGGAATGGACTGTGGAATGGAATAGAATGTGGAACGAAATGTGGAATGGAACGCGAAACGGAATGGAATGCAATGTGGAATGGAATATGGTTTGGATCGTGGATTGGAACATGGAATGGTATGTATAATGAAATATGGAATGGATTTTCGAATGGAACATGATATTGAATGGAATGGAATGTTGAATGGAAATTAGAATGGAATGGAATGGAACGCGGAATCCAATGTGGAATGTCATATGGCATGGAACGTCGAATGGAATGTGGAATGAAACGGAATCAAATGTGGAATGGAGTGAGGAATGGAATGGAATGTAAAGTTGAATGCAATGTGGAATGGAATGAAAGAAATGTGGAATGCAATTCAGAATGGAATGGAATGGAATGTGGAATGGAATGTGGAATGGAATGGAATGGAATGTGAAACGGAATGTTGAATGGAATGTGGAATGCAACGTGGAATGGAATGGAATGTGGAATAGAATGTGGAATGGAACAGAATGTAATGTGGAATGGAATGTGAAATGGAATGTGGAAAGCAAAGTGGAATGGAATGAAATGGAATGTGGAAAGGAAAGTGGAATTGAATGGAGTGAAACGTGGAATGGAACGTAGAATGGAATGAGGAATGGAATGTGGAATGGAATATGGAATAGAATGTGGAATGGAATGTGGAGAGGAATGGAATGGATTGTGGAATGGAATGGAATGCAATGGTATGGAATGTGGAATGGAATGGAATGGAATGTGGAATGGAATTTGGAAGGGAATGTGGAATGAAACGTGGAATGGAAAGTGGAACAGAACGTGGAATGGAATGGAAAGGAACGTGGAATGGAAAGTGGAATGGAATGGAAAGGAATGGAATGAGGAATGGAAAGTGGAATGGAAACTGGAATGGAATGGAATGAAACGTGGAGTGGAATGTGGAGTGGAATGGTATGGAATGTGGAATGGAATGGAATGGAATGTGGCATGGAATGGAATGGAATGAGGAACGGAACATGGAATAGAACATGGAATGCAACGTGGAATGGAACGTGGAATGGAATGTGAAATGGAATGGAATGGAATGTGGAATGGAATGGAATGGAACACTGAATGGAACGTGGAATGGTACGTGCAATGCAACGGGCAATGAAACGTGTAATGAAACGTGGAATTGAATGGAATGAAAAGTGGAATGGGAAGTGTAATGGAATGTGCAATGGAATGTGAAATGCAATGTGGAATGGAACAGAATGCCATGTGGAATGGTAAGTGGAATGAAATGTGCAAAGGAAAGTGGAATGGAAAGAAGGGATTGTGGAATGGAACTTGGAATCGAATCTAAAGGAAAGTGGATTGGAAAATGGAATGGAATGTGGAATGGAACGAGAAATATAATGAAGAATGGAAAGTGGAAGGGAATGCGGAATGGAACGGAATGGAATGTGGAATGGAATGTGGAATGGAAGGTAATGGAATGTGAAAGAGAATGGAATGGAATCGAATGGAATGGAATGCGGAATGTAATTGAGTGGAATGTGATATGCAATGCAGAGGAATGAAATGTGGAATTGTATCGAATGGAATGTGGAATGGAATGGAATGGAATGTGGAATGGAATGGAACGTGGAAAGGAAGGTGGAATGGAATGTGGAATGGAATGTGGAATGGGATGATGAGTGGAATGAATGGAATGTGTGGAATGGAATGGAATGGAATGTGGAATGGGTTGGAATGAAATGTGGAATGGAATGGAATGGAATGTGGAATAGTATGGAATGCCATGGAATGTGGAATGGAATGTGGAATGCAATGGAATGTGAAATGCAATGTTGAATGGAATGTGGAATGGAATGGAATGGAATTTGTAATGTAATGGAATGGAATGTGGATTGGAATGGAATGGAAAGTGGAATGGAATGGAAAGTGAAGTGGAATGTTGACTGGAATGCGAAATGGAATGTAGAATAGAATGTGGACTGCAATGTGGAATGAAGTGAAATGAAACGTGGAAAGGAATAGAATGGAACGTGGAATGGAATAGAATGGAACGTGGAATGGAAGTTGGAAAGGAATGTGGAATGGAATGGAATGGAATGTGGAATGGCATGGAATGGAATGGAATGTGGTGGGAATTTGGAAAGGAATGAGGAATGGATTGTGAAATGGAATGTGGAATGGAATGTGTAACGGAACAGAATGGAATGTGGAATGGAAAGTAGAATGGAATATAGAATGGAAGGTGGAGTGGAACGTGGAATGGAATGGAATGGAACGTGGAATGGAATGTGGAATGGAATGGAATGGAATGTGTTATGGAATGTGCAATGGAATGTGGAATGGAATGGAATGTGGATTGCAATGGAATGGAATGAAATGTGCAATTGAATGGAATGGAATCTGGAATGGAATAGAATCAAAAGTGAAATGGAATGGAATGGAACGTGGAATGGATTGTGGAATGGAATGTGGAATGGTTTGTGGAATGGAATGTGGAATGGAATGAAACGGAATGTGGAATGGAATGGAATGGAATGTGGAATAGAATGGAATGGAAAGCAATGTGGAAGGGAAAGTGGAATGGAATGTGGATTTGAATTGAATGGAATGTGGAATGGAATGGAATGAAATGTGGAATGGAATGGAATGGAATGTGAAACAGAATGCAATGGAAAGTGGAATGGAATGTGGAATGGAATGTGGAACGGTATATGTAATGGAATGTGGAATGTAATGTGGAATGGTATATGTAATGGAATGTGGAATGAAATGTGGAATGGAATGTGGAATGGAAACGATTGGAATGTGGAATGGATTATGGAATGGAATGTGGAATGGAATATGGAATGAAATGTGAAATGGAATCTGGAAGGGAACAGAATGGAATGTGGAATTGAACGTATGGAATATGAAAGAGAATGCGGAATGAAATGTGGAATGGAATCTGGAATGGAAAGGAATGGAAAGTGTAATGCAATGTGGCATGGAATGGAAAGGAATGTGGAATGGAATGTGTAATGGAATGTGCAATAGAATGGAAAGCTATGTGGAATGTAATTTGGAGCGGAAAGGAATGGAATGTGGAATGGAACGTGGAATGGAATGGAATAGAAAGTGAAATGGAAAGTGGAATGGAATGGAATGGAATGAGGAATGCAACGTGGAATGGAAAGATAGGGAATGTGGAATTGAATGGTTTGGAAGGTGGAATAGAATGTGGAATGGAATGTGGAATGGAATGGAATGGAATGTGGAATGGAATGGAATGAAATCTGAAATAGAATGGAATTGAATCAAATGGAATGGGAGTGGAAATAAATGGAATGCGGAATGCAGTGGAATGGAGTGAAATGAGGAATTGAATGGAATGGAATGTAGAATGGAATGGAATGGAATGTGGAATGGAATGCAATGGAATGTGGAATGAAATCGAATGGAATAAAATGAAAAATTTAATGGAATGGAATGGGAATGAAATGGAATTGAATGTGGAATGCAATGGTATTGAATGAAATGAGGAATTGAATGGAATGGAATGTGAAATGGACGGGAAAGTAAGGTGTAATGCAATGGAATGGAATGAAATGAGGAATTAAATGGCATGGAATGTGGAATGGAACGGAATGGAATGTGGAAATAAATGGAATAGAACGTGGAATGGAAGGTGGAATGGACAGGAATGGAATGTGCAATGAAATGGACTGGAACGTTGAATAGAATGTGGAATATAATGGAATGGAATGGAATGTGGAATGGAAAGGATATTGTAATGGAATAGAATGGAATATGGAATGGTATGGAATGGAATGTGGAATGGAATGGAACGTGGATTGGAATGGAATGGAATTTGTAAAGGAATGGAATGGAATGTGCAATGGAATTTGAAATGGAAAGGAAAGAAATGTGGGCTGGAATGGAATGCAATGCAATTGATTGTGGTTGGAATTTGTAATGGAATGTTGAATGGATTCTGGAATGAAATGTGAAATGGAATGTGTAATGGAACGGAATGGAATGTGGAATGGAATGTGGAATGGAATGGGCAATGGAAGGTGGAATGGAACGTGGAATGGAATGGAATGCAACGTGGATTGGAACCTGGAATGGAATGTAACGCGGAATGTAATGTGAATTTAATGTAATGGAATGTGGAATGGAATTTGCAATGGAATGTGGAATGGAGTGGAATGGAGTGTGGATTGCAATGGAATGGAATGAAATGTGGAATTGAATGAAATGGAATGTTGAATGGAATGTAATGGAATGTGGAATGGAATGGAAAGGAATGCGGAATGGAATGTGCAATGGAATGTGGAATGGTATGTGGAATGGAATGTGGAATGGAATGGAATGGAATGTGGAATGGAATGGAATGGAATGTGGAATAGAATGGAATGGCATGGAATGTGGGTGGCAATATGGAATGGAATGTGGAATGGAATGGAATGGAATGTAGAATGGAATGAAATGGAATGTGGAATGGAATGTGCAATGGAATGTGGAATGGAATGGAATGTGGAATGGAATGCATTGGAATGTGGAATGGAACGGAATGGAATGTGGAACGAAATGGAATGGAACTTAGAATTGAGTCTGGAATGGATTGCGGAATCGAATGGAATGGAACGTGGAATAGAATTTAATGGAATGGAATGCGGAAAGAAATGGAATGAAATGTGGAATGCAATGGAATGGAATGTGAAATAGAATGGAATGGAATGTGGAACGGTATTTGGAATGGAATGTGGAATGGAATATGTAATGCAATATGGAATGAAATGTGGAATGCAATGTGGAATGGAAACGATTGGAAGGTGGAATGTAATGTGGAATGGAATGTGGAATGGAATACGGAATGAAATATGAAACGGAATATAGAATGGAATGGAATGGAATGTGGAATTGAACGGAATGGAATGTGGAATGGAATGTGAAATGGAATTTGGAATGAAACGTGGAATGGAATGCAATAGAAATTGGAAAGCAATGCGGTATGGAATGGAATGAAATGTGGAATGGAATGTGTAATGGAATTTGCAAAAGAATGGAATGGTATGTGGAAAGTAATTTGGAGTGGAAAGGAATGGAATGTGGAATGGAATGGAATGGAATGTGGAATGGAAAGTGGAATGTAAAGAACTTTAATGTGGAATAGAATGTGTAATTGAATGTGGAATGAAGTGGAATGGAATGTGGAATGGAACGGAAAGGAATGTGGAATGGAAAGGAATAGAACGTGGAATAGAATGGAATGGAATGGAATGTGCAATGGCATGTGGAATTGAATGGAATGGAATGTGGAATGGCATGGAATAGAACTTCGAATGGAATGTGGAAATGACTGGAATGGAACGTGGATGGAAATGGATTGGAACGTGGAAAAGAATGTGTAATCTAATGTGGAATGGAAAGTGCAATGGAATGCAATGGAATGTAGAATGGAATGCAATGGAATGTAGAATGGAATGCAATGGAATATGGAATGGAATGGATTGGAATGTGGAATGGAAGGGATTGAAATGTGGAATGGAATGGAATGGAATTTGGAATAGATTGTGGAATGGAATGTGGAAAGGAGTGTGGGCTGGAATGGAATGGAATGTGGAATATAATGGAATGGAATGTGGAATGGAATGCAAAGAAATGCGGAATGGAATGGAATGGAATGTGAAATAGAATGGAATAGAGTGTGGACTGGAATGTGGATTAGAAAGCAATGGAATGTGGAATGGAATGTGGAATGTAAAGTATTGTAATGTGGAATGAAATGTGTAATTTAATGTGGAAGGGAATGGAATGGAATGTGGAATGGAATGGATTGGAATGTGGAATGGAATGGAATAGAACGTGGACTAGAATTGAATGTAATGGATGGTGGAATGGAATGTGGAATGGCATCTGGAATGCAACGGAATGGAATGTGGAATGGAATGGAATAGAACTTGGACTGGAATGTGGAATTGACTGGAATGGAATTTGGAAGAAAATGGATTGGAAAGTGGAATAGAATGTAGAATGGAATGTGGAATGGAAAGTGAAATGGAATGCAATGGACTGAGGAATGGAAATTATTGGAATGTAGAATGGAATGTTCAATGGAATGTGGAATGTAATATGGAATGAAATGTGAAATGGAATCTGGAATGGAATGGAAAGGAATGTGGAATTTAACGGATAAGAATGTGGAATGAAATGTGGAATAAAACAGATTTGAATGTGGAATGGAATGTTGAATGGAATGTGGAATAAAACATGGAATGCAAAGCGGAATGGAATGGAATGGAAAGTGGAATGAAATGTGGCATGGAATGGAATGGAATGTGGAATGAAAAGTATAATGGAATGTGCAATGTAATGGAATGTTTTGTGGAAAGTAATTTGGAGTGGAAAGGAATGGAATGTGGAATGGAATGCAATGGAATGTGGAATTAAATGTGGAATGGAATGGAATGGAATGTGGAATGGAATGTGGAATCTAAAGGACTGTAATGTGGAACGAAATTTGGAATGCAATGTGAAATGGAATGGAATGGAATGTGGAATGGAATGTGAAATGGAATGGAATGGAATGTGCAATGCAAAGTGGAAAGGAAAGGAATGGAATGTGGAGTGGAAAGTGGAATGGAATGTGGAATGGAATGTGGAGTGCAATGGAATGGATTGTGGAACGAAATAATATGGAGTGGTATGGAATGTGGAATGGATTGGAATGGAATGTGGAATGGAACGTGGAATGGAAAGTGGAATGGAATATAATGGAAAGTGGAATGGAACGTGTAATGGAACGGAATGCAGAATGGAATGTGGAATGGAATCGAATGGAGTGGAATGGAATGAAATGCAATGAGGAATGGAATGGAGTGGAATGTGGATTGCAATGCAATGGAATGAAATGTGAAATTGAATGGAATGGAATGTGGAATGAAATGGAATGGAATGTGGAATGGAATGAAATGGAACGTGGAATGGAATGTGGAATGGAATGTGGAATGCTATGTCGAATGGAATGTGGAATAGAATGGAATGGAATGTTGAAAGGAATGGAATGGAATGTGGAAGACAATGAAATGGCATGGAATGTGGAAGGGAATGTGGAACGGAATGTGGAATGGAATGGTATGGAATGTGGAATGGAATGGAACGGAATGTGGAATGGAATGGAATGGAATGTGGAATGGAATGGAATGTGGAATAGAATGGAATGGAATGTGGAATGGAATGGATTGCAATGTGAAATGGAATGGGTTCGAATGTGGAAAGGAATGGAATGTGGAATGGAAAGTTTAAATAATTGGAAAAGAATGTGGAATAGAATGTGGAATGGAATGTATTGGAATGTGGAATGGATCGTGGAATGGAATATAATGCGGAATGAAAGGGAATGGAATGTGGAATGGAATGTGGAATGGAATGGAACGGAATGGAGAGTGGAGAGGAATGGAATGGAATGTGGAATGGAAAGAATGTTATGTGGAATGGAATGGAATGGTTTTGAATGTAGAATGGAGTGGAATGGAATGGAATGGAATGTGGAACCGAATGGAATTTAGTGTGGAATGGAATGTGGAATGGAATGTGGAATGGACTGGAATGGAGTGTGGAATGGAATGGAACGCAATGTGGAATGGAAAGCAATAGAATGCAATGTGGAATGGAATGGAATTGAACGGGGAATTCAATGTGGAATGCAATGTGGAATGGTATGTGGAACGGAATGGAATGTGGAATGGAATGGAATGGAATGTGGAATAGAATGGAAAGGAATGCAATGTGGAATGGAATGCGGAACGGAATGATATATAATGTGGACTGCAATGGAATGGAATGTGGAATGGAATAGAATGTGGAATGGAAAGGAGTGGAATGTGGATTGGAATGGAATGGAATTTGGAAAGGAATGTGAAATGGAATGTATAATGGAATGTGGAATGGAACGTTGAATGGAATGGAAAGGAATGTGGAATGGAATGTGGAATGGAACGGAATAAAATGTGTAATGGGATGTGGCATGGAATGTGAAATTGAATGTGCAATGGAATGCAATGGAATGTTTAATGGAACCTGGAATGGAACGTGGAATTGTACGTGGAATTGAAGGTGGAATGTAGTGGAATGGAATGGGTTGAAATGTGGAATGGATTGTGGAAAGGGAGGAAATGGATTGTGGAATGGAATGTGAAATTGAATATGTAATGACATATTTAATGGAATGGAATGGAATGAGGAATGGAACGTGGAATGCAATGGAATGGAATGTTGAATGGAATGTGGAATGGAATGTGGAATAGAAGGTGGAATGGAATGTGGAATGGAATAGAATGAAAAGTGCAATGGAATAGATTGGAATGTCGAAGGGAATGTGGAATGGAATGCAAGAGAAAGTAGAATGGAAAAAATGAAATGTGGAATGGAATGTGCAATGGAACGGCATGGAATGTGGAATGGATCGCCAAATGGAGTGTGGAATGGAATGTGGAATGGAATGTGGAAAGGAATGTGGAATCGAATGGAAAGGATTGTGGAATGGAATCGAGCAGAATGGTAAGGAATGTGGAATGGAAAGGAATGGAATGTGGAATGGAATATGGAATGAAATACACGGCAACGTAGGATGCAATGTGGATGGAATATGGAATTGAATGTGGAATGGAATGTGAAATGGAACGTATAGTGAAATGAGGAACGGAATAAAATGGAACGTGGAATGGAACGGAATGGAACGTGGAACGGAAAGTTATAGGAAGGGGAATTGAATGGAATGGAACGAGGAATGGATCGTGCAATGGGATGGAATAGAACGTAAAATGGAATGTTGAAAGGAATGTGGAATGGAATGAGGAATGGAAACTGGAATGGAATGCAATGAAACGTGGAATTGAATGTGGAATGGGATGGAATGGAACGTGGAATGGAACGTGGACTGGAATGGAATGTGGAATGGAATGTGGAACGAAATGTTGAATGGAATGGAAAGGAATTTGGAATGGAATGTGGAATATAACGGAATATAATGTGGAATGGAATGTGGAACGGAATGTGAAATGGAAAGTGTAATAGAATGGAATGGAATGTGGAATGGAAACTCGAAAGGAATGTGCAATGGGACGTGTAAAGGAACGTGGAATAGAAAGTGGAATGGAGTGGAATGGAATGCTGAATGGAATGGAAGGAAATGTGGAATGGATTGTGGAATGGAATAGAATGGAATGTGGAATGGAATGTGAAATGGAATGTTTAATGTAATGTGGAATTGTATGGAATGGACCATGGAATGGAATGGAATGGAATGTGGAAAGGAATGTGAAGTGGAATGTGGAATAGAAGTTTGAATTGAATGTGGAATGGAATAGAATGGAAAGTGAAATGGAATAGATTGGAATGTCGAAAGGAATGTGGAATGGAATGCAATGGAATGTGGAATGGAACAGAACGTAATGTGGAATGGAATGTCGAATGGAATGTGGAATGGACCTGCATGGAAGTTGGAATGCAATGCGGAATGGATTGTGGAATGGAACGTGGAACGACGTGACATGGAACATGGAGTGGAATGGAATGGAAAGTGGAATGGAATGCAATGGAGCGTGGAATGGAACGTGTAATGGAACTTGGAATGGAATGTGGAATGGAATGGAATGGAATGTGGAACGCAATGTGGAATAGAATGGGGCATGGAATTGAATGGAATGTGGAATGGAATGCAATGGATTGTGGAATGGAAAGTGGATTGGAATGGAATGGAATGTGGAATGGAATGTGGAAAGGAATGTGCAACAGAACGGAATGGAATGTGGAATTGAATGTGAAATGCAATGTGGAATGGAATGTGGAATGGAACGGAATGCAATGTGGAATGGAATGTGGAAGGGAATTTGGAATGGAATGGAAAGGAATGGAGAGTGGATTGTAATGTGCAATGGAATTGAATGAAATGTGGAATGGAATGTGGAATGGAATGCGGAAAGCAATGTGGAACGCAACTTAATGGAATGTGGAATGGAATGTGGAATTGAGAGTGGAATGGAATGGAGATTGGAACGGAATGGAACGTGTAATTGAATGTGTAATGGAATGAGGAATGGGGTGTGGAATGGAATGTGCAATGGAACGGAATCGAATGTGGAATGGAATGTAGAATGGAAAGTGTAATGGAACGGAATTGAATGTGGAATTAAATGTTGATTGGAAAGGAATGTGACGTGGAATGGAACGTGGAAAGGAAGGAATCGATAGTGAAAAGGAACGTGGAATGGATTGTGAATGGAATGTGGAATGGAGCGTGGAATGGAATGTGGAAAGGAATGTGGAATGGAAAGGAATGAAATGTCTAATGGAAAGTAATGGAATGAAATGCGGAATGGAATGTGGAATGGAAACGAATGGAATGTGGAATGGAATGGAATGGAATGTGAAATGGAATGCAATGGAATGTGTAATGGAATGTGGGGTGGAATGGAATGGAATGTGGAATGAAATTTGGAAAGGAATGTGCAATGTAATGAGGAATGGAATGTGGAATGGAATGGAATGCAATGTGGAATGGAATCTGGAATGGAATGGAATGGAAGTTGGAATGGAAAGGAATGGAATGATGAATGGAATGCGAAATGGAATATGATATGGAATGTGGAATGCAATGGAAAGGAATGTGGAATGGAATGTTTAATGGAATGAGGAATGGATTGGAATGGAATGGACAGTGGAATAGAATGTGTAATGTTATGTGGAATGGAATGGAATGTGGAATGAAAGGTTGAATGGAATGTGGAATGGAACATGGAATGGAATGGAGTGGAATGTGGAACGGACCATGGAATGGAATTGAATAGAATGTGGAATGGAGCGTGGAATGGAAAGTGCAATGAACTGTGGAATGGATCATGGAATGGAATGGAATGGAACGTGGAATGGAACGTTGAAAAGAAGGAATGGACAGTGTAATGGAAATTGGAATGGATTGTGGAATGGAATGTGGAATGAAATATCTAAATGAATGTGGAAAGTAAAGTGAAATGGAAACGAACGGAATGTGGAATGGAAAGGAGTGGAATGGAATGCGGAATGGAATGTGGATTGGAAAGGAATGGAATGTGGAATGTACTGTGGAATGGAATGGAATGGAATGTGCAATGAAATGGAATGGAACGGTATGGAATGTGAAATGGAATGGAATGGAATGTGGAATGCAACGTGGAATGGAACGTGGAATTGAACGTGGGGTGGAACTTGGAATGAAATGCTGAATATAACATGGAATGGAATGTGGAACGTAATCTGGAATGGAATGGAATGGAACGTGGAATGGAAAGGAATGCAAGGGAAAGGTACTCGGAATGGAATGGAATATAGTGACGAATGGAATGGAATGGAATGTGGAATGAAATGGAATTGGATGCGGAAGGGAATCTGGAATGGAATGGAATGGAAAGTGTAATGGAATAGAATGAAATGGAATGATACAGGGAATGGAATGGAATGGAATGAGGAATGGAATGGAACAGAATACTATGTGGAATTGAATGGAATGTAATGTAGAATGAAATTGAATGAAATGTGGAATGGAATGGAATGGAACATGGAAAGGAATGTGGAATGGAATTTGGAATGGAATGTTGAATGGAATGGAATGGAATGTGGAATGGAATGGAACGGAAGGTGGAATAGAATGGAATGGAATGGAATGTGGAATGGATTGTGGAGTGGAACGGAATGGAATGTGGAATGGAATGGAATTTGGTATGCAATGGAATGGAAGGTTTAACGGAATGGAATGGAATGTTTAATGCAGTGGAATGGAATGCGGAATGGAATGGAACGTGGAATGGAATGGAATGCAAATTGGAATGGAATGGAATGTGGAATGGAATGGAATGGAATGGAATGCGACGTGGAATGTGGAATGGAATGTGAAATGGAATATTGAATGGAACGTGGAATGGCATGAAATGGAATGTGGAATGTAGTGGAATGTATCTTTGAATGTAATGGAATGGAACGTGGAATGGAATGGAATGTTGAAAGGAATGCGAAATGGAATGGAATGGAATGTGGAATGGAATGTGTAAAGGAATGGAAAGGAATGTGGAATGGAAC
Organism: Pongo abelii; assembly: GCF_028885655.2. Lineage (NCBI taxonomy): Eukaryota > Metazoa > Chordata > Mammalia > Primates > Hominidae > Pongo > Pongo abelii. Next base: position 17,331,025 of record NC_071997.2, on the reverse strand, counting down.
GTGGAATTGAATATGGAAAAGAATGTGGAATTAAACGGAACGGAATGTGGAATGTAATTTGGAATGGAGTGTGGAAAAGAATGTGGAATGTAATGGCATGGAATGTGGAATGGAATGTGGAATGGAATGTGAAATGGAGTGTGGAATGGAATGTGAAATGGAACGCAATGGAGTGTGGGATGGAATGTGGAATGGAAAGGAAGGGAACGTGCAAGGGAATGTAGAATGGAACATAAAATGGAAAGGAATTCCATGCGGTATTGAATGTGGAATGCAATGTAATGCGACGTGGAATGGAAGTGGAATGGAACGTGGAATGGAATGGAATATGGAATGGAATAAAATGGAATGTGGAATAGAATTTGAAATGGAATGTGGAATGGAATGTGGAAAGAAACGTGGAATGTAACGCAATGGAATGTGAAATGGAATGTGCAATAGAATGGAATGGAATGTGGAATGGAATGGAACGGAATGTGGAATGGAACCTGGAACGGAATGAGGAATGGATTGTGGAATGCAAATTGGAATGGATGTGAGATGGAACGGAATGGAATGTGGAATGGAATGTGGAATGGAATCTGGAAAGGATTGGAATGTGGAAAGTAATGGAATGGAATGTGGACTGGGATGGAATGGAATGTGCAACGGAATGTGGAATGGAATGGAATGGATGTGGAATGAAATGTGGAATGGAATTGAATGGAATGTGGACTGTAACTTGGAATGGAACATGGAATGTAATGTGGAATGGAACGTCGAATGGAATGGAAAGAAATGTGGAATGGAATGTGTAATGGAATGTGGAATTGAAAGGTATGCAACGTGGAATGGAATGTGGAACTGAATGGAATGCAATGTGGAATGCAATGTGGAATGGAATGTGGAATTGAAAGGAATGCAATGTGGAATGGAATGTGGAACAGAATGGAATGCAATGTGGAATGAAATGTGAAATGCAATGTGGAATGCATTGTGGAATGGAATGTGAAATGGAATGTGGACTGGAATGGAATGGAATGTTGAATGGAATGTGGAATTGAATGGAAATGAAGTTGAATGGAATGTGGAATGGAATGTGGAATAGAGTGTAATGCAATTGAATTCAATGTGGAATGGGACGCCGAATGAAATGTGGAATGGAATGTGGAAAGGAATGTGGAATGGAACAGAATGGAATGTGGAATGGAATGTGAAATGGGAGGTGGAATTCAATGGAATGGATAAGGTGGAATAGAACTTGGAATGGCATGGATTACAACGCGTAATTTAACGTGGAATGGAATGTGGAAGGAACATGGAATGGAATGTGGAATGGAATGTGGAATGTAACAGAATGGAATGTTGAATGGAATGCAAAGGAATGTGGAACAGAATCCAGTGGAATGGAATGTGGAATAGAATGGAATAGAATGTGGAATGGTATGGAATGGAATGTGGAATGGAATGGATAGGAATGTTTAATGGAATGGAATGGAACAGAGAATGGTATGTGTAATGGAATGTGGTATGGAATGGAATGGAATGTGGAATGGAATGGAATTGAATGTAGTGTGGAATAGAATGGAATAGAATGGAATGTGGAATGGAATGTGGAATGGAATGGAAAGGAATGCAACTTTGAATGGAATGAGGAATGGAATGTGGAATGGAATGTGGAATGTAATGGGATGGAAAGTGGAATGGAAAGGAATTGAATGGAATGGAGTGTGGATTAGAATTTATTGCAATGTGTAATGGAAAGGAATGGAATGGAAAGTGAAGGGGAATGTGGAATGGAATGTGAAATGGAATGAAATGGAACGTGGAAAGGAATGGAATGGAACGTGGAATGGAACATGGAATGGAAGGTGGAATTCAATGTAGAATGGAATGTGCAATTGAATGGAATGGTTAGGGGAATGGAATGTGCAATTGAATGGAATGGAATGTGGAAAGGAATCAATAATGGAATGGAATGGAATGTGGTTTTAAAGTGGAATGCAATGTGGAATGGATTGTGGAATGAAATATGGAAAGGAATGTGCAACGGAACAGAATGGAATGTGGAATGGAAGGTGGAATGGAATGGAATGGAACGTGGAATGGAATGTGAAACGGAATGGAAAGGTATGTGCAATGGAATGTGCAATGCAAAGTATTATGGAATGGAATGGAATGTGGAAAGGAATGTGGCGTGGAATGGAATGAAATGAGGAATGTAATGTGGAATGGAATGAGGAATGGAATGGAATGTAATGTGGAATGTAATGTGAAATATAATGTGGAATGTAATGTGGAATGGAAATTGGAAGGAAATTGAACGGAATGTGGAAAGGAACGTGGAATGGAATGGAATGGAACATGGAGTGGAACGTCGAATGGAATGTGGAAGGGATCGTGCAATGGAATGAAATGTGGAATGGAATGGAATGGAATGTGGAATGAATTGTGAAATGTATTCCGGAATGGCATGTTGAATTGAATGGAAAGGAATGTGGAAAGGAACGTGGAATGGAATGGAATGGAACATGGAGTGGAACGTCGAATGGAATGTGGAAGGGATCGTGCAATGGAATGAAATGTGGAATGGAATGGAATGGAATGTGGAATGAATTGTGAAATGTATTCCGGAATGGCATGTTGAATTGAATGGAAAGGAATGTGGAATGAAATGTGAAATGGAATGTGGAATGTAATGTGGAAGGGAACATGGCATTGAATGGAATGGAAAGTGGAATGGAATGTGGAATAGAATGTGGAATGGAATGGAATGGAATGTGGAATGGAATGTGGAATGGAATGTTGAATGGAATGGAATGCAATGTGGAATGGAATGGATTGGAATGTAGAAAGGAATGTGGAATGGAACGGAATGGAATGTGGAATGGAATGTGGAATGCAACGGAATGGAATGTGGAATGTAACGTGGAATGCAGTGTGGAATACAATCTGGAATGGAACGGATTGGAATGTGGAATGGAATGTGGAATGGAAAGTGGAATGGAATGTTTAATGGAACGTAATGGAATGTGGAAAGGAATGTGGACTCGAAGGTGTAATGTAACTGAATGGATTGTGGAAAGGAGTGGAATGGAATTGTATGAATTATGGAATGGAATGGAATGGAATGTGGAATGGAACGTGGAAAGCAACGTAGAATGGAAATCGCAATGGAACGCGGAATGGAAGGTGGAATGGAATGGAATGGAACCTGGAATGGAACGTAGAATGTAACGGAATGGAACATGTAATGGAATGTGGTATGGAATGGAATGAAATGGGGAGTGGAATGCGGAATGGAACATGGAATAGAATGTAGAATGGAATGCGGAACGAAATTGAATGGAATGTGGAAAGGAACGTGGAATAGAATGGGATGGAATGTGTAATGGAATGTGGAATGGAATGGAAAGGAATGTGGAATAGAATGTGGAATGGAATGGAATGGAATGTGGAATGGAATGGTATGGATGATAGAATGGAATGGAAACGAATGGAATGGAATATGGAATGGAATGGAATGGAATGGAATGTGGAGTGGAATGTGGAATGGAACGTGGAATAGAATGTAGAATGGAATGTGGAATGGAATGTGGAACGTAATTGAATGGAATGTGGAAAGGAACGTGGAATGGAATGGGATGGAACGTGTAATGGAATGTGGAATGGAATGGAATGGAATGTGGAATAGAATGCAGAATGGAATGTGGAATGGAATGGAATCTAATGCGGAATGGAATGTGGAATGGAATGGAATGGAATGTTGAAAGGAATGTGGAAAGGAGTTGAAAGGAATAGAATGTGGAATGGAATGTGGAATGGAAAGGAATGGAATGGAATGTGGAATGGAATGTTGAATGGAATGTGGAATGGATAGTGAAATGGAATGGAACGTGGAATCAAAGGTGGAATGGAATGGAATGTGAAATGGAACGTGGAATGGAACTTGGAATGGAATGGAATGGAATGTGGAATGGAATGTGGAATGGAATTTGGAAAGGAAAGTGGAACGGAATGGAATGGAATGTGGAATGGAACGTGGAATGGAATGGAATGGAAAATGGAATGGAAAGTGAAATAGAATGTGGAATGGAATGTGGAATGGAAGGGAAGTAATGCGGAATGAAATCTGGAATAGAATGTAGAAAGGGAAGTGGAATGGAATGTGGAAAGGAATGTGGAGTGGAAAGTTGAGTGGAATGTGTAATGGAATGGAAGGGAATGTGCAATTAAATGAGGAATGGAAGGGAATGGAATATGGAATGGAATGGAATGGATTGTGAAATGGAATGGAATGGAATGTGGAATGAAATGGAATGGAATAGAAAGCGAAATGGAGTGTGGCATGTAATGTGAAATGCAATGTGGTATGGAACGTGGAAAGGCATGACATGAAACAAGGAATGGAATAGAATGGAACGTGAAAAGGAATGGAATGGAACGTGGAATGGAATGGAATGGAACGTGGAATGCAACATGAAATGGAATGTGGAATGGCATGTGGAATGGAATGTGGAAAGGAATGGAATGGAATGTAGAATGGAATGTGGAATGAAATGTGGAATGGAATGGAATGGAATCAGTAATGGAATGGAATGTAATGCGAAATGGAATGTGGAATGTAACGTGAAATGGAATGTGGAATGAAATGTGGAATGGAATGGAAGGGAATCTGTAATGGAATGGAATGTAATGCGAAATGGAATGTGGAATGTAACGTGAAATGGAATGTGGAAGGTAACGTAGAACGGCATGACATGAAACGTGGAATGGAATGGAATGGAACGTGAAATGGAATGGAATGGAACGTGGAAGGGAATGGAATGGAACGTGGAATGGAACATGAATGGAATGTGGAATGGAATGTGGAATGGAATGTTGAACGGATTCGAATGGAATGTGGAACGGAACGTGGAATAAAATGTGGAATGGAATGGAATACAATGTGGAATGGAATGGAATGGATTCTGGAATGGAATGTGAAATGGAATGTGGAATGGAACATGGCATTGAATGGAATGGAATCTGAAATGGAATGTGGAATAGAATGTAGAATGGAATGAAAGGGAAAGTAGAATGGAATGTGGAATAGAATGTGGAATGGAATGTGGAATGGAATGGAATTGAATGTGCATTGGAATGGATTGGATTGTGGAAAGGAATGTTTAATGGAACGGAATGGAATGTGGAATGGAATGTGGAATGGAACGGAATGGAATGTGGAATCTAATGTGCAATGGAGTGTGTAACATAATGTGGAATGGAATATAATGGACTGTGGAAAGGAATGGAATGGAATGGTAAGGAATATGGAATAGAGGGCAATGGAATGTAGAAGGGAACGTGGAAAGTAACATGGAATGGAAAGTGCAATGGAAGGTGGAATGGAATGAAATGGAACGTGGAATGGAATGTAGAAAGGAAAGGAATGCAACGTGTAATGGAATGTGGGATGGAATGGAATGTAATGTGGAAAAGAAAGTAGAATGTAACGTGGAATAGAATGTAGAATGGAATGTGGAATGGAATGTGGAATGTAATTGAGTGGAATGTGGAATGGAACGTTGAATGGAATTTAATAGAGCATGTAATGTGATGTGGAATGTAATGGAATGGAATGTTGAATAAAATGTGGAATGGTATGCGGAATGGAATGGAAAGGAATGCGGAATAGAATGTGGAATGGAATCAGGAATGGAATGGAATGGAAAGGAATGGAAAGTGGAAGGGAATGTGGAAAGGAATGGAATGAAATTTTGAATGGAATGTGGAATGGAATGGAATGGAGTAGATTTTGGAATAGAATGTGGAATGGAATGGATTGGAATGGAATGTGGAATGGAATGTTTAATGGAATATGGAATGGAATGTGGAATGGAATGTAATGGAATGTGGAATGGAATGGAATATGGAATGGAAATTGGAACGGAATGGAATTGAATGTGGAATGGAATGGAAGAAATGTGGAATGGAATGTGGAATGAAATGTGGAAAGGAAAGTGGAATGGAATGTGGAATGGATTGTGGAATGGAATGTTGAGTGGAGTGTGAAATGGAATGGAATGCAATGGAATGTGGAATGGAAAGCTGAATGGAATGTGGAATGGAATGTGGAATGGAATGGAATGGAATGTGGAATGTAATGGATTGTGGAATGGAAAGTGGAATGGAATGAAATGTGGAATGGAATGTGGAATGGAAAGTTGAATGGAATGTGGAATGGAATGAAATGGAATGTGGAATGGAATTTGAAATGGAATGTGGAAAGGAAAGTGGAAAGGAATGGAATGGAATGTGGAATGGATTGTGGAATGGAATGTAATGGAAACTGGAATGGAACGTGGAATGGAATGAGGAATGGAATGTGTAATAGAATGTGGAATCGAACGGAAATAATGTGGAATGGAATGTGGAAAGGAAAGTGGAATGAAATGTGGAATGGAATGTGGAATGGAATGTTGAGTGGAATGTGGAATGGAATGGAATGGAATGTGCAATTCAATGTGGAATGGAATGGAATGGAATGTGGAATGGAACGTGGAATGCAATCTAATGGAATGTGGAAAGGAATGGAATGGAATGTGGAACGGAATGAAATGGAAAGGAATGCAAAATGGTATGTGGAATGTAATGTGAAATGGAATGTGGAATGGAACATGGAACGGGAGGGCATGGAACGTGGAATGGAATGCAATGGAACGTGGAATGGAATGGAATGGAACGTGGATTGGAATGGAATGGAACGTGGAATGGAACGTGGAATGGAATGTGGAATGGAATGTGGAATGGAGTTGAAAGGAATGTGAAACGTAATGTGGAGCAAAATGTGGAATGTAGTGTAATGGAGTGTTTAATTGAATGGAAAGGATTGTGGAATGGAATGTGGATTGAAATGGAATGGAATTTGGAATCGAATATGGATTGGAATGGTGAAAGGAATGTGGAGCAGAAGGGAATGAAATGTTAAATGAAATGTGGAATGGAATGTGGAATGGAATGTTTAATGGAAGGTGGAATAGAATGGAATGGAACTTGGAGTGGAATGTGGAAGGGAATGTGGAATGCAATTCAATGGAATGGAGTGTGGAATGGAATGTGGAATGGAATGTAGAATGGAATGGAGTGGAATGTGTAATTGAAAGTGGAATGGATTGTGGAATGGAATATGGCATGGTTTGTGGAATGGAATGTGGAATGGAATGGAATGGAATGTGGAATGGAATGTGGTATGGAATGGAATGTAACATGGATTGGAATGGAATGGAATGTGGAATGGAATGGAATGGAACGTGGAATGGAATGTGGAATGGAATGTGGAATTGAATGTGGAACGGAATGGAATGGTATGTGGAATGGAATGTGGAATGCTTGGAATGGAATGTGGAGTGGAATGCAACAGAATGTGGAAAGGAATGTGGAAATTAATGTGGAATGGAAAGGAATGGAATGTGAAATGGAATGGAATGGAATGTGAAAGGTATGTGGAAAGGAAAGTGGAATGGAATGGAATGGAATGTGGAATTGAATTGAATGCAATATCGAATGGAATGGAATGGAACTTGGAGTGAAATGTGGAATGGAATGTGGAATGGAATTTGGAACCGACTGGAATGGAATGTTGAATGGAAAGGAATGGAATGTCTAATGGAATGGAATGGCATATGGAATGGCTTCTGGAATGGAATGTGAAATGGAATGTGGAATGGAATGTGGAATGGAACATGGCATTGAGTGGAATGGAATGTGGAATGGAATGTGGAATAGAATGTGGAATGTAATGGAATGGAATGTAGAATGGAATGTGGAATAGAATGTGGAATGGAATGTGGAATGCAATGGAATTGAATATGGAATTGAATGGATTGGATTGTGGAAAGGAATGCTTAATAGAACAGAATGGAATGTGGAATGGAATGTGCAATGGAAAGGAATGGAATTTGGAATGGAATGTGGAATGGAGTGTGTAATATAATTTGGAATGGAATGGAATGGATTGCAGAAAGGAATGGAATGGAATGCTATGGAACATGGAATAGAATGGAATGGAATGTTGAATGGAATGTGGAAAGTAACGTGGAATGGAAAGTGCAATGGAACGTGGAATGGAAGGTGGAATGTAATGGAATGGAACGTGGAATGGAATGTGGAATGGAACAGAATGGAATGTGGAGTGGAATGGTGTGTGTAAATAAAGTGGAATGGAATGGAATGGATTGCGGAAAGGTATGGAATGGAATGCTATGGAAGATTGAATAGAATGGAATGGAATGTTGAATTGTACGTGGAAAGTAACGTGGAATGGAAAGTGCAATGGAACGTGGAGTGGAAGGTGGAATGGAATGGAATGGAACGTGGAATGGAATGTGGAATGTAATGGAATGGAACATGTAATGGAATGTGGAATGGAATGGAATGGAATCTGGAATGGAAAGTGGAATGTAAAGTGGAATAGAATGTAGAATGGAATGTGGAATGGAATGTGGAATGTAATTGAATGGAATGTGGATTGGAACGTTGAATGGAATGGAATAGAACATGCAATGGAATGTGGAATGGAATGGAATGGAATGTGGAATAGAATGTGGAATGGAATACGGAATGGAATGGAATGGAATCTGGAATAGAATGTATAATGGAATGTGGAATGGAATGGAATGGAATGGAATGTGGAATGGAATGCGGAATTAAATGGAATGAAATGTTGAACGGAAGGTGGAATGGAATGGAATTAAACAGAATGTGGAATGGAATGTGGAATGGAATGGATTTGAATGGAATGTGGAATGGAATGTTGAATGGAATATGGAATGGGAAGAGAAATTGAATGGAATGGAATGTGGAATGGAATGGAATTTTCAAAGAAAATTGGAATGTAGTGGAATGGAATGTGGAATGGAACGGAAGTAATGTGGAATGGAATGTGGAATGGAATGTGAAACGAAAGTGGAATGGAATATGGAATGGAATGTGGAGTGGAATGTTGAGTGGAATGGAATGTGAAACGAAAGTGGAATGGAATATGGAAAGGAATGTGGAGTGGAATGTTGAGTGGAATTGGAATGGAATGGAAAGCAATGGAATGTGGAATGGAATGTTGAATAGAATGTGGAATGGAATGTGGAATGGAATGAAATGGAATGTGGAATTAAATGGAACGAGGAAGGGAAAGTGGAATGGAATGAAATGTGGAATGGCATGTGGAATGGAACGTTGAATGGAATGTGGAATGGAATGGAATGGAATGTGGAATGGAATGTTAAATGGAATGTGGAAAGGAAGGTGGAACAGAATGGAATGGAATATGGAATGGAACGTGTAATGGAATGCAATGGAAAGTTGAACGGAACATGGAAAGAAATGTGGAATGGAATGTGGAATGGAATGTGGAAAGCAAAGTGGAATGAAATGTGGAATGGAATGTGGAATGGAATGTTGAGTGGAATGTGGAATGGAATGGAAAGGAATGTGCAATTAAATGTGGAATGGAATCGAATGGAATGTGGAATGGAAAGTGGTATGCAATGGAATGGAATGTGGAATGGTATGGAATGGAATGTGGAATGGAATGAAATGGAAAGGAATGCAAAATGGAATGTGGAATGTAATGCAAAATGGAATGTGGAAAGTAACGTGGAACGGCATGATATGGAACATGGAATGGAATGGAATGGAAGGTGGAATGGAACGCAATATAACACGGAATGGAATGGAATGGAAAGTGGAATGGAACGTGGAATGGAATGTGGAATGGAATGTGGAATGGAATGTGGTATGGAATGGAAAGGAATGTGGAACGTAATGTGGAAATGAATGTGGAATGCAATTGACTGGAATGTGGAATGGAATGGAATGGATTGTGGAATGCAATGTGGATTGAAATGGAATGGAATTTGGAATGGATTGTGGAAGGGAATGTGGAAAGGAATGTGGAATGGAATGGAATGGAATGAAATGTTGAATAGAATGGAATGGAATGGAATTTGAAATGGAATATGCAATGGAAAAGAATGGAATGTGGAATGCAATGGAATGGAATGTGGATTGGAATGGAATGGAAGGTGGAATGGAATGGAAGGTGGAATGGAATGGAATGGAATATGGATTGAAATCGAATGCCATGCGGAATGAAATGGAATGAACTGGAATGGGAAAAGGAATGTGGAATGGAATGTGAAATGGAATGTGGAATGGAATGTTGAATGGTATGTAATGGAACGTGGAATGGAATGAAATGGAACGAGGAATGAAATGGGACGGAACGTGGAATGGAACATGGAATGCAATGCGGAATGCAATGTGGAAAGGAATGTGGAATGGAATGGAATGGAATGTGGAATGGAATGAAATGGAATGGAATGGAAAGTAGAATGGAATGTGGAAAAGAATGTGGAATGGAACGGAATGGAAAGTGGAATGTGGTCGAATGGAAAGTGAACTGGAATGTGGAATGGAATGTGGAAAGGAATGGAATGAAATGTGGAATGGAATGAGGAATGGAATGGGGAATGGAATGGAATGGAAAGTGAAATGTAATGTGGAATGGAATGTGAAACGGGAAGTGAAATTTAATGTGGAATGGAATGGAATGGAACGTGGAATGGAACGTGGAGTGAAACGTCGACAGGAACACAGAATTTAACGTGGAATGGAATGAAATGTAATGTGGAATGGAACAGAATGGAATGTGGAATGGAATGTGGAACGGAATGTGGAATTGAATGGAGTGGAATGTGGAATGGATTGTGGAATGGAATGTGGAATGGAATGGAATGGTATGTAGAATGGAATGTGGAATGGAATGTGGAATGGAATGTGGAATTTAATGTTGAGTGGAATGTGAAATGGAATGGAATGCAATGGAATGTGGAATGGAATGCTGAATGGAATGTGGAATGGAAAGTGGAATGGAATGGAATGGAATGTGGAATGGAATGGAATGTGGAATGGAAAGTGGAATGGAATGAAATGTGGAATGGAATGTGGAATGGAAAGTTGAATGGAATGTGGAATGGAATGGAATGGAATGTGGAATGGAATGTGAAATGGAATGTGGAAAGGAAAGTGGAACGGAACGGAATGGAATATGGAATGGAACGTGGAATGGAATGGAATGGAAAGTGTACTGGAACGTGGAATGGAATGTGGAATGGAATGTGGAATGGAATGTGGATTCGAACGGAAACAATGTGGAATGGAAGGTGGAAAGGAATGTGGAATGAAATGTGGAATGGAATGTGGAATGGAATGTGGAATGGTATGTTGAGTGGAATGTGGAATGGAATGGAATGGAATGTGCCATTAAATGTGGAATTGAATGGAATGGAATGTGGTATGGAACGTTGAAAGCAATGGAATGTAATGTGGAATGGAATGGAATGGAATGTGGAATGGAATGAAATGGAAAGGAATGCGAAACGGTATATGGAATGTAAGGTGAAATGGAATGTGGAATTTAACATGGAACGGCAGGACCTGGAACGTGAAATGGAATGGAATGGAACGTGGAATGGAATGGAGTGGAACGTGGAATGGAACGTGGAATGGAATGTGGAATGGAATGGAAAGGAATGTGGAACGTAATGTGGAATGAAATGTGAAATACAGTGGAATGGAATGTGTAATGGAATGGAATGGATTGTGGAATGGAATGTGGATTGGAATGGAATGGAATTTGGAATGGAATGTGGATTGGAATGTGGAAAGGAATGTGGAACAGAAGGGAATGAAATGTTAAATGGAATGTGGAATGGAATGAGGAATGGAATGTTTAATGGAATGTGGAATAGAATGAAATGGAATGTGGAATGGAATGTGGAAGGGAATGTGGAACAGAAGGGAATGCAATGTGGAATTCAATGTGGAATGGAATGTGGAAAGGAATGTTTAATGGAATGTGGAACAGAATGGAATGGAACGTGGAATGGAATGTGGAAGGGAATTTGGAATGGAATGGAATGGAGTGGAGTGTGGAATGTAAACAGGAATGCAATGGAATGGAATGTGGAATGGAATGTGCAATGGAAATTGGAAAGGAATGTGGAATGCAACTTAATGGAATGTGGAATGTAATGTAGAATGGATTGTGGAATGGAGTGTAGAATGGAATGGAGTGGAATGTGTAATTGAATGTGGAATGGATTGTGGAATAAAATATGGAAAGTTGTGTGGATTGGAATGTGGAATGGAATGGAATGGAATGTGTAATGGAATGAGGAATGGAATGGAATGAAATGTGGATTGGAATGTAATGGAATGTGGAATGGAATGGAATGGAACGTGGAATGGAATGCGGAATGGAATGTGGAATGGAATGTGGAATGGAGTGGAATGGAATGTGGCATTGAATGGAATCGAATGGCAATACAATGGAATGGAATGGAATGTGGAATGGAATGTAGAATGGAATGTCATTGAATGTGGAATGTGATGGAATTGAACGTGCAATGGAATGCAATGGAATGTGGAATGGAATGTAATGGAATGTGGATTGGAATGAAATGGAATGTGGAATGGAACGGAATGGAATGGAATGCGAAATGGAATGTTGAATGGAATGTGAACTGGAGTGTGGAATGAAACGTATAACGGCATGAATTGGAAGTGGAATGGAATGGAATGGAACGTGGAATGGAATGGAAGGGAAAGTGGAATGGACTTTGGAATGGAATGTGGAATGGATTGTGGAATGGTCTGTGGAATGGATTCGAATGGAATGTTGAATGGAATGTGGAATGGAATGGAAAGGAATGAGGAATGTAATGTGGAATGGAATGTGGAAAGGAAAGTGGAATGGAACGTAATGAAACGTGGAATGGAATGTGGAATGGAGTGTGGAATGGAGTGTGGAATGGAATGTGGAATGGAATTGAATGGAATGGAAAGGCATCGTATGTGGTATGTAATGTGGAATGGAATGTGGAATGGAATGGAGAGGAATGTGGAGTGGAATGGAATGTGGAATGAAATGTGGAAAGGAATGGAATGGAATGTGGAATGGAATGTGCAAAGGGATGTGGAATGGAACGTAATGGAATGTGAATTGGAATGGAATCGAATGTGGAATAGTACGTGGAATGGAAAGTGGAATGGAATCAAATGGAATGTGGAATGGAATGTGGAATGGAATGTTGAATGGAATGGAATGGAATGGAATTTGGAATGAATACAATGGAATGTGGAATCCAATGTGGAGTGGAATGGAATGGTATATGGAATTGAATGTGGACTGGAGTGGAATGGAATGTGGAATGGAATTGAAAGGAACGTGGAATGCAATGAAATATAATGTGGGATGGAAACGAATGGAATGTTGAATGGAATGGAATGGAATGTGAAATGAAATCAAATGGAATGTGGAATGGAATGAAATGAAATGGAATGGAATGTGGAATAGAATGGAATGGAATGGAATGTGGAATGGAATCGTATGGAATGGAAGGTGGAATGGAATGTGGAATGGAATGGAATGGAATGTTGAAGAGAAAGTGGAATTTAATTTAATGGAATGTGGAATGGAATGTGGAATGGAATGGAATGGAATGGAATGGAACGTGGAATGGAATGTGGAATGGAAAGCAATGGAATGTGGAATGGATTGGAACGTGGAATAGAACGTGGAATGCAAGGTGGAATGGAACGTTGAATGGTATGGAGTGGAGTGTAGAATGTAATTTGGAAAGGAATTGAATGGAATGTGGAATGGAATGTGGTATGGAATGGAATGGAATGTGGAATGGAATGTGGAATGAATGTAGAATGGAATGTGGAGTGGAATGGAATGGAATGTGGTTTGGAATCTGGAATGGAATGTGGTATAGAATGTGGAATAGAATGGAATATAATGTGGAATGGAATGTGAAATGGAATGTGGAAAGGATTGGAATGGAATGGAATGTGGAATGGAATGGAATGGAATGTGGAATGGAATATGGATTGGAATTCAATTGATTGTTTAGTGGAATGGAAAGGAATGGAATGGAATGTGGAATGGTATGGAATGGAATGAAATGTTATGTGGAATGGAAGTGAATGGATTGTGGAATGGAATGGTACGTAAAGTGGAATGGAATGGAATGGAATGTGGAATGGAATGGAATTGAATATGGAATGAAATGTGGAATGGAATGGAATGGAATGTGGAATAGAAATGATTGGAATGTTGAATGGAATGGAATGTTACGTAAAGTGGAATGGAATGGAATGGAATGTGGAATGGAATGGAATTGAATATGGAATGAAATGTGGAATGGAATGGAATGGAATGTGGAATAGAAATGATTGGAATGTGGAATGGAATGGAATGGAAAGGAATATGGAATTGAATGGAATGGAATGTGTGATGGAATGGAATGGGTGGAATGTGGAATGGAGTGGAATGGAATGGAATGGAATGTGAAATTGAATGGAAAGAGGAAAGGTATGTGTAATGGAATGGAATGGAATGGAATGTGGAGTGGAATGAAATGGAGTAGAGTGGAATGGGATGAAGTTTAGTGGAATGCAGTAGAGTAGAGTGGAATGCATTGGAGTGGAGTGGATTGGATGCAGAGGAGTGTATTGGAAATCGACAGAATGGAGTGGAGTGGAATGGACTGGAAAGGAGTGGAATGGAATAGAATGGAATAGCACGGAGTGGAATGGAATGGAGTGGAGTAGAATCGAGTGGAGTAGAGTGGAGTGGTGTGTAGAGAAGTGGAGTGGAGTGGACTGGAATGAAGTGAAGTGGAAAAGAATGGAGTGGATTGGAAAGAACTGGAATGGAGTGGAATAGAATGGAGTTGAATGGAATGGATTGGAGTGGAATGGAATGGAATGGAGTGGAGTACATTGGAGTGGGGTGGAACGGAGTGGAGTTTAATGGAATGTAGTGTAGTGTAGTCGATTGCAATGGAGTTTAGTGGATTGGAGTGTAGTGGAACGGAGTGGAATGGAATGGATTTGAATGGAATGGAATGGAATGCAATAGAATGTAGTGGAATAGAATGCAATGTAAAGGAAATTTGTCTTGTAATGTGAAGTGAGATTGTGCCACTGCACTACAGCCTGGCTGACACAGTGATATCCTTTGGAAAGAAAGGAATGGATTGCAATGGAGTGAAGTGGAATTGAACGGAATGGAGTAGAATGGAGTGGACTGGAATGGAGTAGAGTGTAGTAGAGTGCAGTGGAGTGGACTCTAATGGAATGAGATGGAGTGGAATGGAATTGTGATGAGTTCAGTGGAGTGGAGTGAAATAGAATAGAACGGAATGAGATGGAATGGAATGCAATGCTATGATGAAAATGAACGTCAGCTGAGATTGTGCCAATGCACTCCAGCCTTTGTGACAGTGTGAGATCTTGTCGAAAGCAAGGAATGGAATGGAAGTGAGTGGAATGGAATGGAATGGAATGGAGTGGTGTGGAGTAGAGTGGAGTTCAGTGGAGTGAAATGTAGTGGAATGAAATGGAGTGGAGAGAAGTAGAGTGGAATGGAGTAGGGTGGAATGGAGTGGAGTGAGTGAAATGGAGTGGAGTGGGGGGGAAGGGAATTAAGTTGAGTGGAATGGAATGGAAAGGACTGGAATGCTATGGAATGGGATGGAGTGGAGTGAAATGGAATGAAGAGGAGTGGGATCGAATGGAATGGAGTGTAATGGAATGGAGTGGAATGGAGTGGAATGGAATGGATTGGAGTGGAGAGGAGAGGAGTGGAATGGAATGGAGTGGAATGAAGTGATGTGGAGTGGAGTGGAGTGGAATAGAAAGGAATGGGGTGGAAAGGAATGGAATAGAATGGAGTGGAGTAGAATGTAATGGAATGGGGTGGAGTGGAATGGAATTGAGTGAAGTGGAAAGGAATGGAATAGAGTTGAATGGAATGGAATGGAATAGAGTTTAATGGAATGGAATGGAATGCAGTGGAATGGAATGGAATGGAATGCAGTGGAATGGAATGGAATGGAATGCAGTGGAATGGAATGGAGTGGAGTGGAATTGAATGTAGTGGAGTGGAATGGAATGGAATGGAGTGGAATCGAGTGGAGTGCAGTGGAGTGGAGTGGAGTGGAGTGGAACAGCGTGGAATGGAACGGAATTGAATGGAATGGAAAGGAATAGAATGTAGTGGAAAGCAATGGAATGTTATTAAAGAGAATGCAGTGGAAATGGAAAGATGTCCTGTAATGTGAGCTGTGATTGTGCCACTGCACTCCAGCCTGGCTGACCCAGTGATATCCTGTGAAAAGAAACGATTGAAAAGCCATGGAGAGAAATGGAATGGAATGGAAAGGAGTGGAGTGGAGTGGAGTGGAGTGGAATGGACTCGGATGGAGTGGGATGCAGTGGAATGGAATGGTATGGAGTAGTGTGAAATAGAATGGAATGGAATGGAATGGGATGGGTTGGAATGCAATGGAATGATGAAAAGAAATGTGAGCTGAGATTGTGCCACTGCACTCCAGCCTTTGTGACAGTGTGAGATCCTGTGGAAAGAAGGGAATGGAATGGAATAGAGTGGAGTGGAGTAGAGTGGAGTGGAGTGAAGTGGAATGGAGTGGAGTGGAGTAGAGTGGAGTGGAGTGAAGTGGAATGGAATGGAGTGGAGAGAAGTACAGCGGAATGGAGTGGAGTGGAAAGCAGTGGAATGGAGTGGAGTGGATTGGAATGGAATGAAGTGGAGTGGAATGGAATGGATAGGAGTGGAATGCTATGGAATAGGATGGAGTGGAGAGCAATGAAATGAAGAGGAGTGGAATGGAATGGAATGGAATTAAATGGAGAGGAATGGAATGCAGTGGAGTAGAGTGGAATGGAATGGAGTGGAGTAGAGTGGAACAGAATGGTGTAGAGTGGAGTGGAATGGAATGGAGTGGATTGGAGTGGAATGGAATGGAATGGGGTAGAATGGAGTGGAATGCAATGGAGTGGAGTGGAATGTGATGGAATGGAGTGGATTGGAATGCGCTGCAGTGGAGTGTAATGGAATGAAATGGAATGGAATGGAACGGAATGAAATGGAATGCAGTGGAATGGAATGGAGTGGAGTGGAATTGAATGGAGGGGAGTGGAATGCAATGGAATGGAGTGGAATCGAGTGGAGTGCAGTGGGGTGGAGTGGAAAGGAGTGGAGTGCAGTGAAGTGGAGTGGAGTGCAGTCGAGTGGAGTGGAGTGGAATGGAGTGGAATGGAGCGGAGTGGAGTGGAATGGAATGTGGTGGAATGGAGTGGAGTGGAGTTGAATGGAATGGAGTGGAGTTGACTGGAGTTGAATGGAGTGCAGTGGAGTGGAGTGGAGTGGTATTCAATGGAGGGGAGTGGTCTAGAATGGAATGGAATGGAAAGGAATGGAAAAATGAAATGTGAGCTGAGATTGTGCCACTGCACTCCAGGCTGGGTGACAGAGAGAGATACTCTAGAAAGAAAGGAATGGAATGGCATACAGTGGCATGGAATAGAATGGAATCAAATGGAGTGGACTGGAATGGAGTGGAGTGAAGTGGAGTAGAGTGGAATGGAGCGGAATGGAATTGGTTGGAATGGAATGGAATGAAGTAGAGTGGAGTGTGGTGGTGTGGTGTCCAGTGGAATGGAGCGGATTGCAATGGAATGGAGTGGAATGGATAATAGTGGAGTGCGTTGGAGAGGAGAGGAGTGGAATTGAGTGGAATGGAATCGGAAGTAAGAGAATGTAGTGGACCGGAATGGAGTAGAGTGTAGTAGAGTGGAGTGGAATGGACTCGAATGGAATGAGATGGAGTGGAATGGAATTGTGATGAGTTCAGTGGAGTGGAGTGAAATAGAATAGAATGGAATGGGATGGAATGGAATGCAATACTATGATGAAAATAAACGTCAGCTGAGATTGTGCCATGCACTCCAGCCTTTGTGACAGTGTGAGATGGAGCGGATTGGAATGCAATGGAGTGGAGTGGAATGGAATGGAGTGGAATGGAATTGAGTGGAGTTGAACGGAGTGGATTGGAGTGAAATGGAGTGGAGTGGAGTGGAATGGAATGGGGTGGAGTGGAATGCAATGGAGTGGAATGGAATGGAGTGAAGTGGAACGCAGTGGAGTGGAGTGAAATGCAGTGGAGGGAGTGGAATGGAATGGAATGGAGTGGAATGGAATAGAGTGGAGTGGGATGGAGTGTAGTGGAGTGTAGTGGAGTGGAAAGGAGTTGAGTGGAATGGAATGGAGTGCAGTGGAAAGGAGTGGAGTGGAATGGAATGGAGTGGAATGGAATGGAGTGAAGTGGAATAGAACGGATTGGAATGGAATGGAATGGAGTGGAATGGAATGGAGCAGAGTGGAATGGACTGTAGTGGAGTAGAATGGAATGGGTTGGAGTGGAATGGAATGGAGTGGAGAGGTATGGACGGGAGTGGAGTGGATTGGAATGGGTTGGAGTGGAATGGAATGGAGTGGAGTGTAATGGAGGAGAGTGGAGTTAAATGGAATGGAGTGCAATGGAATGGAGTGGGGATCTATGGAGTGGAGTGGAGTGGAATGGAATGGATTGGAGTGGAATGGAATGGAGTAGAATGTAATGGAGTGGAATGGATTGGAATGGAATGGAGTGGAGTGAGATGGAGTGTAGTGCAATGGACTGGAATAGAATGGAATGGAATGTAGTGGAGTGGAAAGGAATTGAGTGAACTTCAATGGAATGGAGTGGAGAGGAAAGGAATGGAATGGAGTGGTGTGGAATGGAATGTAAAGGAAGAGAGCAGAATTGAATGGAGTGGAGTGGAGTGGAAGGAAATGGAGTGGAGTGGGGTGAAATGGAAGGGAGTGCAGTCGAGTGGAATGGAGAGGAATGGAATGGAATAGAGTGGAGTGGAATGGAATGCACTAGAGTGGAGTGGAATGGAATGGAGTAGAATGGAGTTGAGTGGAGAGGAGTGGAGTGGAGTAGAGAGAAGTGGAGTGGAATCGAGTGGAGTGGAATGGAATGGAGTTGAGTGTAGTGGAGTGGAGTGAAGAGGAGTGAAATGGAATGGTATGGCATGGAATGGATAGGAGTGGACTGGAAGGGAATGGAGTGGAGTGGAAAGGAATGGATTGGGCTGGAACGGAAAGGAATGGGTTTGAGAGGAGTGGAGTGGAGTGCAGTGGAGTGGAAAGGAATGGAATGGAGTGGTGTGGAGTAGAATGGTATGTAATGGAGCAGAATGGAATGAAGTGGATTTTAGTGGAATGGGGTGGAGTGGAATGGAACGGAATATAGTTGAGTGGAGTGGAATGGAGTTCATTGGAATGGAGTGGAGTGGAATGGATTGGAGTGGAGTGGAATGGAATGTAGTCGAATGAAGTGGAATGGAATGGAGTGGAGTGGAATGGAATGGAGTGAAATGGACTGGAGTAGAATGGAATGGAGTGGAGTGGAAGGGAATGGAGTGGAGTGGAAAGGAATGGAATGGAGCGGTGTGGAATGGATTGGAATGGAATGGAGTGGAACGGAATGCAGTGGAGTGGAGTGAACTGGAATGGATTGAAGCAGAAATAAATGAAGTGGAGTGGAGAGGAAAGGAGTGGAGCGGAATGGAATAGAATGGAATGGAGATGAGTGGAATGGATTGGAGTGGAGTGGAGTGGAGTGGAGTGAAATGGAATTGAATGGAATGGAATGAAGAAATGTGTGCTTAGACTTTTCCACTGCGTTGCAGCTTGTGTGACAGATGGAGATCCTGTTGAAAGAAAGGAGTGGAATAGAAGGGATTGGAAAAGCATAGCAAAAAATGGATAGGAGTGGAGTGGAGTGGAGTGCAGTGGAATAAAATGGAATGGAATGGAAAGGAATGGAATAGAATGGAATGGTGAAAAGAAATGTGACCTGAGATTCTGCCACTTCACACAATCCTGGGTGAAAGAGGGAGATCCTGTAAAAAGTACGGAATGGAATGGAATGTATTGGAATGGATTGAAATGGAGTGGAGTGGAGTGGAGTGGAGTGGAAAAGAGTGGAGTGGAATACAATGGAGTGGAGTGGAACGGAATGGACAGGAGTGGAGTGCAATGGAATGGAGTGGAGTGGAGTGGAATGGAATTGACTCGAGTGGAAAAGAATGAAGTGGAGTGGAATGGAATGTAATGGAGTGGAGGGTAGTGGGGTGGAGTGGAATGGAGTGGAGTGGAGTGGAGTGGAATTGATTGGCGTGGAGTGGAAAAGAGTGGAGTGAAATGGAATGGAATGAGATGGAATGGAAAGGAGTGGAGTGGACTGGAATGGAGTGGAGAAGACTGAAATGGATTGGAATGGAGTTCAATGGAATGGAGTGGAGTGGAAAGGAATGGAATGGAGTCTAGTGGAATGGAATGGAGTGCAGTGGAATGGAGTGGAGTTGAATGGGGTGGAGTGGAATGGAATGGAGTGCAATGGAATGGAGTGGAATGAAGTGAAGTGGAGTGGATTGGAGTGGAGTGCAGTGGAATGGAATGTAACAGAGTGGAATGGAATGAAGTGGAATGGAATGCAGTACAGTGGAATGGAATGGAGTGAAATGGATAGGAATAGAATGGAATGAATTGGGGTGGATTGGAGTGGAGTGAATTGGAGTGAACTGGAACGGAGTCGAATGGAATGGGATGGAGTGGAATGGAATGGAGTGGAGTGTAGTGGAGTGCAATAGAATGGAATAGAATGGGATGGAATGGAATGCAATGGAATGGTGAAAAGAAATGAGAGCTGAGACAGTTTCATTGCATTCCAGCATTTGTGACAGAGTGAGATCCTGTGGAAAGAAAGTAATGAACTGCAATAGAGAGGAATGCAATGAAATGGAGTAGAATCGAATGAAGTGGAGTGGAATGGAGTGGAGTTGAGTGCAATGGAATGGAATGAAGTGGAGAGGAGTGGAGTGGAGTGGAGTGGAGTAGAATTGAGTGGAGTGGAGTGGAAAAGAGTGGAGTGAAATGGAATGGAGTGGAGTGGAGTGCAGCGAAATGGATTGGAATGGAGTGGAGTGGAGTGCAGTAAAATGGATTGGAATGGAGTTCAGTGGAATGGAGTGGTGTGGAAAGGAATGGAATGGAATCTAGTGGAATGGAATGAAGTGGAGTGGAATGGAGTGAAGTTGAGTGGGGTTGAGAGGAATGGAAAGCAGTGCAGTGCAATGGAATGGAGTGGAGTGGATTGGAGTAGAGTTCAGTGGAATGGAATAGAACGGAGTGGAATAGAATGGAATGGAATGGAGTGGAATGGAATGCAATAGAGTGGAATGGAATGGAGTGGAATGGATAGGAATGGAATGGAATGAATTGGAGTGGATAGGATTGGAGTGAACTGGAATAAAGTAGAATGGAGTCGAATGGAATGGGATGGAGTGGAATGGAATGGAATGGAGTGTAGTGGAGTGAAATAGAATGGAATGGAATGGGATTGAATGGAATGCAATGGAATGGTGAAAAGAAATGTGAGCTGAGACTGTATCACTGCACTCAAGCATTTGTGACACAGTGGGATCTTGTGGAAAGAAAGTAATGAACTGGAATGGAGTGGAATGCAATGGAATGGAGTAGAACCAGACGGAGTGGAGTGGAATGGAGTGGAGTTGAGTGCAATGGAATGGAGTGGAGTGGAATGGAGTGGAGTGGAATGGATTGGAGTGGAGTAGAATGGAGAGGATTGGAGTGGAATGGAATGGAGTGGAGTGGAACGGAATGGAGTGGAGTGGAATGGATTGGACTTGAGTGGAATGGGAAGGAGTGGAGTGGATTGGATTGGAGTGGCGTGGACTGGAGTGGAATGGAGTGGAGGGGAAAGGAATGGAGTGGAGTTGAACGGAATGGAGTGGAGTAGAATGGATTGGAGTGGAGTGGAATGGAATGGAGATGAGTATAATGGGATGGAATGGAATGGAGTGGAATGGAATGGAGAGGAGTGGAATGGCAAGGAATGGAATGGAATGGAGTGGAATGGAATGGAGTGGAGTACAGTGGAGTGGAGATGAGTGGAATGTAGTGGAAAGGAATCGAATGTAATGGAATATAGTGCAGTGGAGTAGAGTGGAGTGGAATGGAGTGGAAAGGAACAGAATAGAAAGGAACAGAATGGAATGGAATAGAATGGAGAAATGTGTGTTGCTATTGTGCCACTGCGCTACAGCCCTGTGACAGAGGGAGATACTGGGGAAAGAAACGAGTGGAATGGAATGCAAAGGAATGGAAAGGAATGGATTGGTGTGTAGCGGAGTGGGATTGAGTGGAATGGAAAGGAATGGAATGGAATAGAATGGAATTGAATAGAGTGGAGTGGAAAGGAATGGTGTGGAGTGGAATGGAATGGAATGGAGTGGAGTGGAAATGAGTGGAGTGGAGTGGAATGGAGTGGAGTGGAGTGGAATGGAGTAGAGTGGAGTGGAATGGAGTGGAGTGGAGTGGAATGGAGTAGAGTGGAGTGGAATGGAGTAGAGTGGATTTCAGTGGAGTGAAGAGGAATGGAGCGGAGTAGATGGGAGTGAAGTGGATTGTAACGGAGTGGAGTGGAGTGGAAATTAACGGAAAGGAGTGGAATGGAATGCAATGGATTGGAATGGAATGGAATGAAATAGAATGGTATGGAGTGGAATGGAATGGAATGGAATGCAATGCAATGGAAAGGAATGGAATGGAATGGAATGCAATGGAATGGAATGAAAAGGAATGGAATGTAAAGGAATTGAATGGAATAACGAAATGTGAGCTGAGATTGTGAAACTGAACTGCAGGCTTGATTACAGAGTGAGATGTTCCCGAATGTTAGGAATGGAATGAAATTCAGTGGAGTGGAATGGAATGGAATGGAATGGGGTGGACTGGAGTGGAGTGGAGTGAAGTGGAGTGGAGTGGAAAGGAGAGGAATGGAATCGGATGGAATGGAGTGGAATGAAGTGGAGTGGAGTGGGGTAGAGTGGAGTGAGGAAGAATGGAGTGGAATGGAAGGGGTTGGAGTGGAACGGAGTGGAGTAGAGTGCAGTGGAGTGGAGAAGAGTGGAATGGAGGAGAATGGAATCGGATGTAATGGAATGTAGTGCAGTGGAGTGCAGTGGAACAGAATGGAACGGAATGGAATAGAATGGAACATAACGAAATGGAATGGAGAAATATGTGCTGAGATTGTGCTACTGCGCTACAGCTTGTATGACACGGGGTGACCTGTCGAAAGAAAGGAGTGGATGGGAATGGAATGGAATGGAATGGAATGGAATGGATTAGAGGGTATCAGAGTGGAATCGATTGGAATGGAATGGAATGGGATGGAATGGAATGGGATGGGATGGAATGGAATGGGATGCGATGGAATGGAATGGAATGGAATGGATTGGAATGGAGTGGAGCAGACTAGAGAGAAGCAGAATGGAATGGACCAGAATGGAACAGAATGGAACGGAATGGAATGTGAGCTGAGATTGTGCCACTGCGCTACAGGCTTGGTGACAGAGTGAGATACTCTCGAAAGAAAGGCATGGAATGGAATGAAGTGGAAAGGAATGGAATAGCATGGAGTGGACTGGAGTGGAGTGGAGTGGAGTGAAGTGGAGTGGAGTGGAATAGAGAGGAATGCAATGGGAAGGAATGGAATTGAATGAAGTGCAGTGGAGTGGGGTGGAGTCAAGTGCATTGGAATGGAGTGGAATGGAATGGGATGGAGTGGAATGGAGTGGAGTTGAGTGCAGTGGAGTGGAAAGAAGTGGAATGGAGTGGAAGAGAATAGGATTTAATAGAATGTAGTGGAGTGGAGTGGAGTTGAACGGAGTGGAATGGAATGGAATGGATTGGAATAGAAAGGAATGGCATGGAATGGAATGGAATGGAATGCAATGGAATGCAATGGAACAGAATGCAATGCAATGAAAAGTTGACATGTAATGTGACCTGAAATTGGGCCACTACCCTCCAGCCTGAGTTTCACAGTGATAACCTATTGAAAGAAAGAAATGGAATGAAATGGAGTGAAATGGAATAGAATGGAATGGAGTGCAGTGGAGTGGAGTGGAGTGGAGAGGAGTGGAGTGGAATGGAGTCGAATCGATTGGAATGGAGTGGAATAGAATGGAGTGGTGTGGAGGGGAGTGAAACAGAAGGGAACGGAATGGGATGGAATGGAATGCAATGGAATGGGGAAAATAAATGTGGGCTGAGATTGTGCCACTGCACTCCAGAATTTGTGACAGAGTGAGATCCTGTGGAAAGAAAGGAATGGAATGGAATGGAGTGGAATGGAATGGAATGGAGTGGAGTGGAATGGAATGGAGTGGAGTGGACTGGAGTGGAGTGCAGTGGAATACAGTGGAGTGGAGTGGAGTGGAATGTATTGGCATGAAAAGTAGTGGAGTGGAGGGGAATGGAATGGAGTGGAGTGGAAGGGAATGGAGCGGATTGGAATGGAATGGAGTAGAGTGGAATGAAATGGAGAGAAGTGAAATGGAATGGAATGGAATGGAATGCAGTGGAGGGGAATGGAATTGAGTGGAGTGGAGTGGAGTGTCGTGTAGTGGAGTGCAGTGGAATGCAGTGGTCTGGAAAGCATTAGAGAGGAGTGGAGTGGAGTGGAGTTGAGTGGAGTGGAGTGGAATGGAATGGAATGCAGTGGAAAGAAGTGGAATGAAATGGAGTGGAGTGGAAGGGAATGGAGTGGAATGGATTGGACTGAAATGGAATGGAGTGGAGTGGAATGGAATGGAACGGAGTGGAGTGGAATGGAATGGAGTGGAGTGGATTTGAAAGCCATGGAGAGGAATGGAATGGAGTGAAGTGGACTGGAGTGGATTGGACTGGAGTGAAATGGAGTGGAATCGAATGGAGTGCAGTGGAATGGAATGGAGTGGAATGGACTGGAATGGAATTGAATGGAGTGGAGAGGAGTGGAATGGAATGGAGTGGAGTGGAATGGAATGGAATGCAATGGAGTGGAGTGGAGTGGAATGGAATGGAGTGGAGAGGAAAGGAATGGAATGGAGTGGAGTGGAAAGGAATGGAATGGAGTGGAGTGGAATGGAATGGAATGAAATGTACTGGAATGGAATGGAGTGGAGTGGAGGGGAATGGAATGGAGAAGAATGAAATGGAATGGAATGCAGTGCAATGGAATGGAGTGGAGTGGAGTGGAATGAAATGGAATGGAGTGGAGTGGAATGGAGTTTAATGGAATGGAGTAGAATGGAATGGGGTGGAGTGGAATGGAATGAAGTGGAGTGGAATAGAATGGAGTGGAGTGGAAAGGAGTGGAGTGGAGTGGAATGGAGTAGAGTGGAGTGGAAAGGAGTGGAGTGCAGTGGAATGGAGTAGAGTGGAGTGGAAAGGAGTGGAGTGCATTGGAGTGGAGTGGAGAGGAATGGTGTGGAGTGGAAAGGAGTGGAGTGGATTGGAATGAAGTGGAATGGAGTGGAATGTAATGGAAAGGACTGGAATGGAATGCAACGGATTGGAATGGAATGGAATGGAATGCAATGCAATGGAATGCAATGGAATGGAATGGAATGGAATGCAATGGAATGGAATGAAAAGGAATGGAATGGAATTGAGTTGAATGGAATAACGAAATGTGAGCTGAGATTGTGCCACTGAACTCCAGACTGGTTTAAAGAGTGAGATATTCTCGAATGTAAGGAATGGAATGAAATTCTGTGGAATGGAATGGAATGGAATGGAGTGGACTGGAATGGAGTGGAGTGAAATGGAGTGGAGTGGAAAGCAGAGGGATGGAATGGAGTGGAATGAAGTGGAGTGGAGTGGGTTTGAGTGGAGTGCGGAAGAATGGAGTGGAATGGAAAGGGATAGAATGGAAAGGAGTGGAGTAGAGTACAGTGCAGTGGAGAGGAGTGGAATAGAGAAGAATGGAATCGGATGTAATGGAATGTAGTGGAGTGGAGTGGAGTGGAACGGAACAAAACGGAACGGAATAGAATGCAGCATAACGGAACGGAATGAAGAATCATGTGCTGAGATTGTGCCACTGCTCTACAGCTTGTATGACAGAGGGTGACATCTTGAAAGAAAGGAGTGGAAGGGAATGAAATGGAATGGAATGGAATGTATTAGAGGGGATCAGAGTGGAATCGAGTGGAATGGAACGGAATGGATTGGAATGGGATGGAATGGATTGGAATGTAATGGAGCAGATTAGAGAGAAGTGGAATGGAACGGAACGGAACGGTACAGAATGGAACGGAATGGAATGTGAGCTGAGATTGTGCCACTGCGCTACAGGCTTGATGACAGAGTGATATACTCTAGAAAGAAAGGAATGGAATGGAATGAAGTGGAAAGGAATGGAATAGAATGGAGTGGACTGGAGTGGAGTGGAGTGAAGTGGAGTGGAGTGGAATAGAGAGGAATGGAATGGGAAGGAATGGAATCGAGTGAATTGGAGTGGAGTGGGGTGGAGTCGAGTACAGTGGAATGGAGTGGAATGGAATGGGATGGAGTGGAATGGAGTGGAGTTGAGTGCAGTAGAGTGGAGAGAAGTAGACTGGAGTGGAATAGAATCGAATTTAATGGAATGTAGTGAAGTGGAGTGGAGTGAAACGGAGAGGAATGGAATGGAATGGATTGGAATGGAAAGTAATGGCATGGAATGGAATGGAATGCAATGGAACAGAATGCAATGCAATGAAAAGTTGACATGTAATGTGACCTGAAATTGGACCACTGCACTCCAGCCTGAGTTTCACAATGATAACCTGTCGAAAGAAAGGAATGGAATACAATGGTGTGGAATGGAATAGAACGGAATGGAATGGAGTGGAGTGGAGTGGAGTGGAATGGAGTCGATTTGGACTGGAAAGGAGTGGAATGTAATGGAGTGGAGTGGAGTGGAGTCAAATTGAATGTAATGGAATGGGATGGAATGGAATGCAACGGAATGGGGAAAAGAAATGTGGGCTGAGATTGTGCCACTGCACCTCAGAAATTCTGACAGAGTGAGATCTTGTGGAAAGAGAGGAATGGAATGGAATGCAGCAGAATGGAAAGGAATGGAGTGGAGTGGAGTGGACTGGAGTGGAGTGCAGTGGAATGGAGTGGAGTGGAGTGGATTGGAGTGAAAAGGAGTGGAGTGGAATGTATTGGAATGGAAAGGAGTGTAGTGGAATGGAATGGAATGGAGCGGAGTGGAAGGGAATGGAGCGGATTGGAATGGAATGGAGGGGAATGGAGTGTAATGGAATGAAATGGAGAGGAGTGGAACGGAATGGAATGGAATGGAATGCATTGGAGGCGAATGGAATTGTGTGGAGTGGAGTGGATTGCCATGTAGTGGAATACAGTGGAATGGAGTGGACTGCAAAGGATTGGAGAGGAGTGGAGTGGAGTGGAGTTGAGTTGATTGGAATGGAATGGAGTGGAAAGGAAAGGAGAGGAGTGGAGTGGAATGGAAAGGAATGGAGTGGAAAGGAGTGGAATGGAATGGAGTGGAGTGGAAGGGAATGGAGTGGAATGGATTGGATTGAAATGGAATGGAGTGGAGTGGAGTGGAATGGAATGGAGTGGAGTGGAATGGATTGGAATGCCATGGGGTGGAATGGAAAGGAGAGAAGTGGAGTGGAGTGGATTGGACTGGAGTGGAATGGAGTGGAATCGAATGGAGTGCAGTGGAATGGAATGGAGTGGAAGGACTGGACAGGAATGGAATGGAATGGAGTGGAGAGGAGTGGAATGGCATGGAATGGAGTGGAGTGGAGTGGAATGGAATGGAGTAGAGTGGAATGGATTGGAATGCCATGGAGTGGAATGGAAAGGAGTGAAATGGAGTGGAGTGGATTGGACTGGAGTGGAATGGAGTGGAATCGAATGGAGTGCAGTGGAATGGAATGGAGTGGAATAGACTGGAATGGAATGGAATGGAGTGGAGTGGCATGGAATGGAATGGAGTGGAGTGGAGTGGAATGGAAAGGAGTGGAGTGGAATTCAATGGAGTGGAATGGAATGGAATGAACTTGAAGGGAATGGAGTTGAGAGAAATAGAATGGAATGGAATGGGATGGAATGGATTGCAATAGAATGGTGAATACAAATGTGGGCTGAGACTGTGCCACTGCACTCCAGCCTTTGTGACAGACTGAGGTCCTGTGGAAAGAAAGGAATGTAATGTAATGGAGTGGAATGCAATGAAATGGAGTGGATGGAATGGATTGGAATGGAGTGGAGTGGAGTGGATTGTGGTGCAGTGGAATGGAGTGGAATGGAATGGAGTGTAGTGGAGTGGAATGGAATGGAGCAGATTGGAATGGAAAGGAGTGGAATTTAGTGGAGTGGAATGAAATGGTGAGGAGTGGAATGGAATGGAATGGAATGGAGTGGAATGGAATGGAATGGAATGGAATGGAATGGAGTGGAATGGAATTGAGTGGAGTGGATTGGAGTGGAGTGGAGTTGAGTGGAATAGAATGGAGTGGAATGAAAAGGAGTGGAGAGGAATGAAGTTGAGTGGACTGGAGTCGAGTGGAGTGGAGTGGAATGGAATGGAATGGAGTGGAGTGGAAGGGGTGGAGTAGAATGGAAAGGAGCAGAATGGATTGGTATGGAATGGAATGGGTGGAGTGGAGTTGAATGGAATGGAGTGGAGTGGAATGGAATTGAGTGGAGTGGAATGGAATGGAGTTTAGTGGAATATAATGCAATGGAGTGGAGTGAAATGCAGTGGAGTGGAATGGAATGGAGTGAAGTGGAGTGGAGTGGATTGGGCTGAAGTGGAATGGAGTGGAGTGGGCTGGAGTGGAGTGGAATGGAATTGAAAGGAGTGGAATGGAGTGGAATGTGATGGAGTGGAAAAGACTGCAGTGGAATGGAATGGAATAGAGTGGATGGAATGGAATGGAATGCAATGGAAAGGAATGGAATGGAGTGGATTGTAATGGAATGGAATGGGGCTTTATGGAAAGGAGTGGAGTGGAGTGGAATGGAATGCAGTGTAGTGGAATGGAAAGGAGTGGAATGGACTGGAATGGAATGGAATGGAATGGAGAGGAGTGGAGTGCACTGGAATGCAGTGGAGTTGAAAGGAATGGAATAGAGTGGAGTGGAGTTGAATGGAACGGAGTGGAGTGGAAGGGAATGGAGTGGAGTGGAGTGGAGTGGAATGGAATGGAATGCAGTGGAGTTGAAAGGAATTGAATGGAGTGGAGTGGAGTGGAATTGAACGGAGTGGAGTGGAATGCAAAGGAGTGGAGTGGAATGGAATGGAGTGGAGTGGAGTGGAATGGAATGGAATGGAATGAAGTGAAGTGGAGTGGAATGGAGTCCAGTGGAATGGAATGGTGTGGAGTTGAGTGGAGTGTAGTGGATTAGAATGGAATGGAATGGAATGAAGAAATGTGTGCTGAGATTTTGACACTGCTTTTTCAGCGTTTGTGACAGAGAAAGGTCCTGTTGAAAGAAAGAAGTCGAATGGAAGGAATTAAAATGGAATGGCATGGAATGGATGAGTGTGGAATAGATTGGAATTGAGTGGAGTGGAGTGGTTTGCAGTGGAATGGAATCGAATAGAATGGAATGGAATGGAATGGTGAAATGAAATGTAAGCTGAGATTGTGCCACTGCACACCAGGATTGGTTACAGAGTGAGATCCTGTCCAAAGAAAGGAATGGAAAGCAATGGAGTGGAATGGAATGAAATGGAGAGGAGTGGAGCGGAGTGCAAAGGAGTGGAGTTGCATGGTTTGGACTGCAGTGGAATGAAATGGACTGGAGTGGAGTGGAATGGAAAGGTGTAGAATGGAGTGGAGTGAAGTGGAGTTGAATGGAGTGGAGAGAAGTGGAGTTGAATGGAATGGAGGGGAGTGGAGTGGAATGGAGTAGAGTGGAATGGAATGGAGTGGAGTGGAATGGAATTGAGTGGAGTAGAGTGGAATGGAGTGGAGTGGAGTGGAATGGAAAGGAGTGCAGTAGAATGGAATGGAGTGGAAAGTAATGGAGTGGAGAGGAATGGAATGGAATGGAGTGGAATGGAATTCAGTGGATTGGAACGGAATGGAATGGAGTGGAAAGGAATGGAGTGGAGTGAAATAGAATGGAATGGAATGCGATGGAATGGATTGCAATGGAATGGTGAAAAGAAATGTGGGATGAGATTGTGCCACTGCACTGCTGCCTTTGTGCCAGAATGAGATCCTGTGCAAAGAAAGGAATGGAATGGAATGGGGTGGAATGGAATGGAAAGGATTGGAGTGGAGTAGAGAGGAGTGGAGTGGAGTGGGAAGGAAGAGAGTAGAGTAGAATGGAATGGAGCCGACTGGATTGGAATGGAATGGAGTAGAGTGAAATGGAAAAGACTGGAATGGATTGGAATGGAATGCAATTGAGTGGAGTGGAGTGGAATGGAATTGAGCGGAGTGGAATGGAATGGAGTGTACTGGAATGCAATGGAGTGGAGTGGAGTGAAATGCAGGGGAGTGGAATGGAATGGAGTGAAGTGGAGTGGAGTCGATTGGACTGAAGTGGAATGGAGTGGAGTGGGCTGGAGTGGAGAGGAACGGAATGGAATGGAGTGGAATGGAGTGGAATGGAATGGAGTGGACTGGAATGGAATGGAGTGGAATGGACTGGAATGGAATGGAATGGAGTGGAGTGGAGCAAATGGAATGGAGTGCAGTGGAAAGGAATGGAATGAAGTGGAGTGGAATGGAATGGAATGGAGCTTTATGGAAAGGAGTGGAGTGGAGTGGAATGGAATGGAGCATAGTGAAATGGAATGGAGTGCAGTGGAGTGGAGTAGAATGAAATGGAGTGGAATTCAGTGGAGTGAAGTGGAATTGAGTGGAGTCGAGTGGAGAGGAGTGAAGTGGAATGGAATGGAATGGAATGCAATGGAATGAAGAAATGTTTGCTGATATTGTGCCACTGCTCTACAGCCTGTGTGACAGAGGGAGATGATGTAGAAAGAATGGAGTGGAATGGAAGGGATTTAGAATGGAATGGCATGGAATGGATTTGGGTGGAATGGAATTCAGTGGAATGGAGTGGAGTGCAGTACAATGGAATGGAATAGAATGGTATGGTGAAATGGAATGTGAACTGAGATTGTGCCAATGCACACCAGCATGGGTGACAGAGTGAGACCATGTCTAAAGAAAGGAATGGGATGGAATGGAGTGGAATGGATTGAAATGGAGTGGACTGGAGTGGAGTGGCGTGCAAAGAAGTGGAGTTGAATGGAATGGAGTGGAGTTGAATGGAATGGAGTGGAGTGGAATGGAATGGACTGCAGTGCAGTGGAATGGAACGGAATGGAATGGAGTGGAGTAGAATGGAGTCGAGTGTAGTGGAATGGAATGGAATGAAGAGGAGTGGATTGGAATGCAGTGGAGCGGAATGGAATGGAGTTACGCAGAGTGGATTGGATTGGACAGGAGTGGTATGTAGTGGAGTGGAGAGGAGTGGAGTGAAATGGAATGGAATGGAGTGGAATGAAATGTAGTGGAGTGGAATAGAAAGGAATGCAATGGAGTAGAGTGGAAGGGAATTGAGTGGAGTGGAGTGGAGTGGAGTGGAGTGCCATGGAGTGGAGTGGAGTGGAGTGGAGTGGAGTGGATAGGAACAGAGTGGAATGGAATGGATTAGAATGTAGTAGATTGGAGTGGAGAGGAATGGAATGAAATGGAATGGAATGGAATGGAATGGAGTGGAGTGGAATGCAGTGGAGTGGAGTGGACTGCAATGGAATGGAATGGAGTGGAGTGGACTGGAATGTAGTGGAGTGGAATGGAATGGAGTTAAGTGGAGTGGAGTGCATTGGACTGGAGTGTTATGTAGTGGAGTGGATTGGACTGGAGTGGGTGGAGTGCAATGCAATGGAATGGAGTGTAATGGAGTGTTGAGGAATGGAGTGGAGTTGAGTGGAATGGAATTGAGTGGAGTGAAATTGTATGGAATGGAGTGGAATAGAGTGGAGTGGAGTGGAATGGAGTAGACTGGAGTGCAAAGGAGTGGCATGGAATGGAATGGAGTGCAGTGGAATGGAGTGGAGTGGAGTGGAATGGAGTGGAGTGGAGTGGAATGGAGTGGAGTGCAATGGAATGGAGTGGAATGGACTGGAATGGAGTGGAGTGGTATGGAATGGAGGGCAGAGGAATTGAGTGGAATGGAGAGGAATTGAATGGATTGGTGAGGAATGGAATGGAGTGGAGTGGAATGGAGTGGAGTGGAGTGGAATGGAATGGAGTGGATTGGAATGGAGTGGAGAGGAGTGGAATGGAGTGGAGTGGAGAAGAGTGCAGTGGATTGCAATGGAATGGAGTGTAGTCGAATGGAATGGAGTGGAGAGGAATGTAATGGAGTGGAGTGGAATGGAGTGTAGTGGATTGGAAATGAGTGGAATTGAATGGAGTGGAGTGGAATGGAATATAATGGAGTGGAATGGAGTGGAGTGGAGTGGAATGGAGTGGAATGGGGTCTAGGGGAGTGGCATGGAATGAAGTGGAGTGGAATGGAATGGAATAGAGTGGAATGCAATGGAGTGGAGTGGAGTGGAGATGAGTGGAGTGGAATAAAATGGAATGGATTCGAATGGAGTGGAATGGAATAGAGTGGAGTGGAACGGAATGGAGTGGAGTGGAGTAGAGGGGAATGGAGTGAAGTGGAGTGGAGTGGAATGCAGTGGAGTGGAATGGAATGGAATGGAGGGAAGACGAATTGAATGGAATGGAATGGAATAGAATGGAATGGAATGGAATTGACTGGATTGAAGTACAGTGGAGTGGATTGGAGTGGAGTGGAGTTTAATTGAGTGGAATGGAGCAGAGTGGAAAGGAATGGAATAGAGTGAAGTGAAGTGTAATGGGATGGAATGGAATGGTATGGTTTGTAGTGGGGTGGAGTGGAAAGCAATGGAGTGGAGTGGAATGGAATGGAGTGGAATGGAGTGCAATGGAGTTCAGAGGAATGGACTGGAGTGGACTGGAATGGAGTGGAGTATAGTGGAGTGGAATGGAGTGGAGTGAAGTGGATGGAAATGGAATGAAGTAGAATTGAAAGAAGAAATGTGTGCTGAGATTGTGCTACCGCGCTTACACCTGTGTGACAGAATGAGATCCTGTAGAAAGAAAAGAGTGGAATGGAAGAGATTGGAATGGAATGGAATGGAACAGATTGGAGAGGAGTGGAGTGGAATTGAATGGAGTGGAGAGGAGTGCAGTGGAATGAAATGGAATGGTGAAATGAAATGTGAGCTGAGATTGTGCCACTGCACACCAGGATGGGTGACAGAGAGAGATCCTGTCAAAAGAAAGGAATGGAATGGAATGGAGTGGCATGGAATGGAATGGAGTGACATGGAATGAAATGGAGTGGAGTAAGGTGGGACGGAAAGGAGTGGAGTGGAATTGAATTTAGAGGAGTGAGAAGGAATGGACTGGAATGTAGTGGAATGGAATGGAGTGGAATGGAGTGGAGTGGAGTTGGAGTGGAATGAAAAGGAGTGTAGTGGAATGCAATGGAGTGGAGTGGAATTTAATGGAATGTGACGCAATGGAAAAGAGTGGAGAGGACTGGAATGGAGTGGAGTAGAGGGAGTGTAATTCAATGAAGTGGAGTGGAGTGGAATGGAATGGAATGGGATGGGATGGAGTGGAGTGGAGTGGACTGGAATGGAATGGAAAAGAGTGGAATGGAATGGAGTGGAATGGAATGAAATGGAGTGGAGTGCAATGGAATGTAGTGGAGTGGAATGGAGTGGAGTTGAGTGTAATGGAATTGAGTAGTGAGGAATGGAGTGGAGTGGAAAGGAATGTAGTGGAGTGGAGTGAAATGGAGTGGAGTGGAGTGGAGTGGAATGGAGTGGAGTGGAGTGGAGTGGAATGAAGTGGAAAGGATCTGAATGGAGTGGAATAATGAAATGTGAGCTTTAATTGTTCCACTGCACTCCAGGCTGGGTGACAGAGTGAGATACTCTAGAAAGAAAGGTTTCGAATGGAATGCAGTGGAATGCAATGAAACGGAGTGGACTGGAGTGGAGTGGAGTGAAGTGCAGTGGAGTGGAATGGAGAGGAATGGAATGCTGCGGAATTGGATGGCCTGAAATGGAATGAAGTGGAGTGGAGTGGGGCGTAGTGGCATGCAGTGGAATAGAGCAGAATGGAATGGGATAGAGTGGAATAGAGTGGAATGGAGTGCAGTGGAGTGGAGAGGAGTTGAATGTAGATAAACGGAATAGGATGTTATGGAATGAAGTGAGTGGAGTGGAGTGGAACGCAGAGGAATGGAATGGAATGGAAAAGAATTGAATGGAATGGACCGGAACGAAATGGAGAAATCTGAGTTGGCATTTTGCTACTGAGCTACAGCCTGTGTGACAGAAGGAGATCCTGTCGAAAGAAACGAGTGGAATGGAATGGAATGGATTGTAGTGGAACGAAGTGGAATTCAGTGGAATGAGATGGAATGGAAATGAATGGAATGGAGTGGATGGAGCAGAGTGGAGTGGAGTGGAATGGAACGGAATGGAATGTGAGATGGGATTGTGCCGCTGCACTTCAGGCTGGGTGACAGAGTGAGATACTATCGAAAGAAAGGAATGGAATGGAATGGAATGCAGTGAAATGGAATGGACTGGAGTGGAGTGGAGTGGAGTGGATTGAAATGGAATGGAGTGGAGTGGAATGGAGCAGAGTGGAATGGAATGGAGTGGTATCAAATGGAAAGGAGTGGAATGAAATGGAGTGGATTGGAATGGAATGCATTGGAATGGAATGGAATGAAGTGGAATGGAGTGGAGTGGAATAGCATGGAGTGGAGTGGAGTGGAATGGAATTTAATGGAATGGAGTGGAGTGGAGTGGAATGGATTAGATTGGATTGGAATGGATTGGATTGGATTGGAATGGAAAGGAGTGGATTGGAATGGAGTGGAGTGAAATGGAATGGAGTGGAGTGGAATGGATTGGAGAGTAGTGGAATGGAATGGAGTGGAGTGGATTGGAGTGGAGTGAAATGGAATGGAGTGAAGTGGAATGGAATGGAATGGAGATGAATGGAATGGAGTGGAGTGGAATGGAATGGAGTGGAGTGGAGTGGAGTGCAATGGAATGGATTGGAATGGAGAGGACTGGAGTGTCATGGAGTGGAGTGGAATGGACTTGAGTGGAGTTGAGTGGAGTGGAACCAAATGGAATGGAATGGAAGGAAGAAATTTGTGCTGAGGTTGTGCCACTGCGCTTCAGCCTGTGTGACAGAGGGAGATCTTGTCAAAGAAAGGAGTGTAATGGGAGAGACTGGAAAGGTACGGGATGGAAAGGATTGGAGAGAAGTAGAGTGGAATTGAGTGGAGTGGAGAGGAGTGCAGTGGAATGGAATGAAATGGAATGGTGAAATGAAATGTGAGCTGAGATTGTATAACTCCACACCAGCATGGGTGACAGAGTGAGATCCTGTCAAAAGAAAGTAATGGAACGGAAAGGAGTGGAATGGAATGAAATGGAGTTGAGTGTAGTGGAGAGGAATGGAGGGGAGTGGAATGGAATGGATTGGAATGGAAAGGAATGGAGTGGCATGGAATGGAAAGGAGTGGAGTGGAATGGAATGGAGTGGAGTGGTATGCAGTGGAGTGGAAACGACTGTAGTGGAGTGGAATGAAATGGAGTGGAGTAGAATTGAATGGAGTGGAGTGGAATGGTATGGAAAGGAGTGGAATGGAGTGGGGTGGATTGGAGTGGAGTGGTGTGGAGTGGAAACCAGTGGAGTGGAATAGAACTCAGTGGAGTGGCATGGAGTGGAGTGGAATGGAATGGAGTGGAGTGGAATGGAGTGGAGAAGAATAAAGGGAAGTTGAGTGGAATGGGACGGGGTCAAGAGGAATGGTGTGGAATGGAGTGGAATTGAGTGGAGTGGAGTAGAGTGGACTGGAAAGGGGTGGAGTGAAATGGAATGGAATGGAGTGGAATGGAATGGAGTGGAACGGATTGGAATGGAATGGAATGGAGTGGAGTGGAATGGAATGCAGTAGAATGGAATGGGGTGGATTGAAATGGAATGGAGTAGAGTGTAATGAAGTGGAGTGGAGTGGAATGGAAGTGGAGTGGAGTGGAATGGAATATGATGGAATGGAATGGAATGGAGCGGAGTGGAATGGACTGGAATCGAGTGGAATGGAATAGAATGGAGTGGAATGGAATAGAATAGAGTGGAATGGAGTTGAGTGGAGTGCAGTGGAATGGAGCTGTATGGAATGGTGTGGAGTAGAATGGAATGGATTGTAGTGGAATGGAGTGGAGTGGGACAGAGTGGGTTGGAGTGGAATGGAGTGGAGTGGAATGGAATGGAGTGGAGTGGAATGGAATGGAGTGGAGGGGCATGGAATGGAGTTGAGTGTAATGTAATGGAGTGGAGTGGAATGCTATGGAATGGAGGGGAATGGAGTGGAGTGGAGTGGAATGGAATGGAGTTGAATAAAATGTAGTGAAATTTATTGGAATGGAATGGATTGGAGTGGAATGGAATGGAGTGGAGTGGAATGGAGTGGGGTGCAGTGGAATTGAGTGGAATCAAAAGGACTGGATTGGAATGGAGTGGAGAGGAATGGAATGGAATAGAATGGAGTGGAATGTAGTATAGTGGAATGGAAAGGAATGTAACAGAATGGAGCAGAGTGGAGTGCAGTGGAGAGGAGTGGATTGGAATGGAGTGGAGTAGATTGGAGTGGAATGGTTTGGAGTGGAATGGAATGGAGTTAAGTGGAATGGAGTGGAGTGGAGTGCAGTCTAACGGAGTAGAGTTGAGTGGAATGGAATGGAATGGAGTGGAAAGGACTGGAAAGCAGTGCAA
This sequence comes from Pongo abelii, assembly GCF_028885655.2. Classification (NCBI taxonomy): domain Eukaryota; kingdom Metazoa; phylum Chordata; class Mammalia; order Primates; family Hominidae; genus Pongo; species Pongo abelii. The sequence continues at coordinate 17,294,332 of NC_071997.2, read as the reverse complement.
TGGATTGGAGTGGAGTGCAGTGTAATGGAATGGAACAGAGTGGTGTGGAATGAAATGGAGTGGAGTGGAAAGGAATGTAGCGGAGTGGAATGGAATGGACAGGGGTGGAATGGAGTGGAGTGGAGTGGAGTGAAATGGAATGGATTGGAATGGAATGGAATAGAATGGATAGAAATGGAATGGAGTGGAGGGGAATAGAAAAGAGTGGAGGTGAATGGAGTGGAGCATAGTGGAATTAAGTGTAATGGAATGAAGTGCAGTGGAATGGATTGGAGTGGAGTGTAATGGAATAGAATATAGTGGAAAGGAGTGGAGTGAAGTGGAGTGGAATGGAATGGAGTGGAGTGGAATGGTAGGGAATGGAGTGGAATGGAGAGTAGTGGAGTGGAGTGCAGTGGAATGGAGGGGAAGGGAATGGAGTGAAGTGTTTTGGAATGGAGTGGAGTGGAGTGGAATGGAATGCAATGGAGTGGAATGGAGTGGAGTGCAGTGGAATTGAGTGGAATTGAATGGAGTGGATTGGAATGGAATGAAGTGGAGTGGAACAGAATAGAATGGAGTAGAATGGAGTGAAGTGAAGTGGAGTTGAATGGAGTGGAGTGCAATGGAATAGAATGGAGTGGAATGGAGTTGAGTGGAGTGCAGTGGAATGGAACTGTATGGAATGGAGTGGAGTAGAATGGAATGGATTGTAGTGGAATGGAGTGAAGTGGAACAGAGTGGATTGGAGTGGAATGGAGTGGAGTGGAATGGAATGGAGTGGAATGGAATGGAATGGAGTGGAGGGGCATGGAATGGAGTGGAGTGTAATGTAATGGAGTGGAGTGGAATGCTATGGAATGGAGGGGAATGAAGTGGAGTGCAGTGGAATGGAATGGAGTTGAATAAAATGTAGTGAAATTTATTGGAATGGAATGGAGTGGAGTGGAATGGAATGGAGTGCAGTGGAATGGAGTGGAGTGGAATGGAATGGAGTGCAGTGGAATGGAGTGGAGTGCAGTGGAATTGAGTGGCATCGAATGGACTGGATTGGAATGGAGTGGAGAGGAATGGAATGGAATAGAATGGAGTGGAATGGAGTGTAGTGGAATGGAAAGGAATGGAATAGAATGGAACAGAGTGGAGTGCAGCGGAGAGGAGTGGATTGGAGTGGAATGGATTGGAGTGGAATGGAATGGAGTTAAGTGGAATGGAGTGGAGTGGAGTGCAGTCTAATGGAGTGGAGTTGAGTGGAATGTAATGGAGTGGAGTGGAAAGGAGTGGACAGCAGTGAAATGGTTTGGAGTGGAGTGGAGTGTAATGGAAAGGAGTGCAATGGAATGGAACAAAGTGGTGTGGAATGGAATGGAGTGGAGTGGAAAGGAATGGAGTGGAGTGGTGTGGAATGGAATGGAGTGGAGTGGAAAGGAACAAAGCAGAGTGGAATGGAATGGACAGGAGTGGAATGGAGTGGAGTGGAATGGAATGGATTGGAATGGAATGGAATTAGAGTGGAGAGAAATGGAATGGAGTGGAGGGGAATGGAAAGGAGTGGAGGGGAATGGAGTGGAGCATAGTGGAATGGACTGGAGCCTAGTGGAATGGAGTGGAGCATAGTGGAATTAAGTGTAATGGAATGGAGTGCAGTGGAATGTATTGGAGTGGAGTGGAACGGAATAGAATATAGTGGAAAGGAGTGGAGTGAAGTGGAGTGGAATGGAATGGAGTGGAGTGGAGTGCATTGTAATGGAGTGGAAGGGAATGGAGTGAAGTGTTTTGGAATGGAGTGGAGTGGAGTGGAATGGAATGCAGTGGAGTGGTATGGAGTGGAGTGCAGTGGAATTGAGTGGAATTGAATGGAGTGGATTGGAATGGAATGAAGTGGAGTGGAACGGAATAGAACAGAGTGGAATGGAGTGAAGTGAAGTGGATTTGAATGCAGTGGAGTGCAACGGAATGGAATGGAGTGGAATGGAGTGGAGTGGAATTGAATGTAGTGGAGTGGAGTTGAGTGGAGTGGAGTGGAGTAGAGGGGAATGGAGTGGAGTGAAGTGGAGTGGAATGGAGTGCAGTGGAATGGAAGAGAATGGAGTGGAATAGAGTGGAGTGGAATGGAATTGAATGGAATGGAATGGAGTGGAGTGGAGGGCAGAGGAGTGGAATGGAGTGGAGTGTGGTGGAGTGGAGTGGGCTGGAAGGGAATGGAATGGAGTGTAATGAAGAGAAGCGGAGTGGAATTGACTGGAATTGAATGGAGTGGAGTGGAGTGGAATGGAATAGAATAGAGTGGAATGGAGTGGAGTGGAGTGGAATGGAGTGGAGAAGAATAAAGGGAAGTTGAGAGGAATGGGACGGGGTCAAGATGAATGCTGTGCAATGGAGTGGAATTGAGTGGAGTGGAGTAGAGTGGACTGGAAAGGATTGGAGTGAAATGGAATGGAATGGAGTGGAATGGAGTGGAGTGGAACGGATTGGAGTGGAATGGAATGGAGTGGAGTGGAATGGAATGCAGTAGAACGGAATGGAGTGGATTGGAATGGAATGGAGTGGAGAGTAATGAAGTGGAGTGGAGTGGAATGGAAGTGGAGTGGAGGGGAGTGGAATGGAATGGAATGGAGAGGAGTGGAATGGAGTGTAGTGGAATGGAGTGGAGTGGAATGGAATTGAAGGGAGTGTAGTGGAATGGAGTGGAGTGGAAAGGAGTGGAGTGGAGGGGAAAGGAATAAAATATAGTGGTAAGGAGTGGAGTGAAGTGGAGTGGAATGGAATGGAGTGGAGTGGAGTGATAGGTAATGGAGTGGAATGGAGAGGAGTGCAGTGGAGTGAAGTGGAATGGAGTGGAAGGGAATGGAGTGAAGTGTTTTGGAATGGAGTGGAGTGGAGTGGAATGGAATGCAGTGGAGTGGAATGGAGTGGAGTACAGTGGAATTGAGTGGAATTGAATGGAGTGGATTGGAATGGAATGAAGTGGAGTGGAACAGAATAGAATGGAGTAGAATGGAGTGGAGTGAAGTGAAGTGGAGTTGAATGGAGCGGAGTGCAATGGAATAGAATGGAGTGGAATGGAGTTGAGTGGAGTGCAGTGGAATGGAACTTTATGGAATGGAGTGGAGTAGAATGGAATGGATTGTAGTGAAATGGAGTGAAGTGGAACAGAGTGGATTGGAGTGGAATGGAGTGGAGTGGAATGGAATGGAGTGGAGTGGAATGGAATGGAGTGGAGGGGCATGGAATGGAGTTGAGTGTAATGTAATGGAGTGGAGTGGAATGCTATGGAATGGAGGGGAATGAAGTGGAGTGCAGTGGAATGGAATGGAGTTGAATAAAATGTAGTGAAATTTATTGGAATAGAATGGAGTGGAGTGGAATGGAATGGAGTGCAGTGGAATGGAGTGGAGTGCAGTGGAATTGAGTGGCATCGAATGGACTGGATTGGAATGGAGTGGAGAGGAATGGAATGGAATAGAATGGAGTGGAATGGAGTGTAGTGGAATGGAAAGGAATGGAATAGAATGGAACAGAGTGGAGTGCAGCGGAGAGGAGTGGATTGGAGTGGAATGGATTGGAGTGGAATGGAATGGAGTTAAGTGGAATGGAGTGGAGTGGAGTGCAGTCTAATGGAGTGGAGTTGAGTGGAATGTAATGGAGTGGAGTGGAAAGGAGTGGACAGCAGTGAAATGGTTTGGAGTGGAGTGGAGTGCAATGGAAAGGAGTGCAATGGAATGGAACAAAGTGGTGTGGAATGGAATGGAGTGGAGTGGAAAGGAATGGAGCGGAGTGGTGTGGAATGGAATGTAGTAGAGTGGAAAGGAATGGAGCAGAGTGGAATGGAATGGACAGCAGAGGAATGGAGTGGAGTGGAATGGAATGGATTGGAATGGAATGGAATTAGAGTGGAGAGAAATGGAATGGAGTGGAGGGGAATGGAAAGGAGTGGAGGGGAATGAAGTGGAGCGTAGAGGAATGGACTGGAGCCTAGTGGAATGGAGTGGAGAATAGTGGAATTAAGTGTAATGGAATGGAGTGCAGTGGAATGTATTGGAGTGGAGTGGAACGGAATAGAATATAGTGGAAAGGAGTGGAGTGAAGTGGAGTGGAATGGAATGGAGTGGAGTAGAGTGATATGGAATGGAGTGGAATGGAGAGGAGTTGAGTGGAATGCATTGTAATGGAGTGGAAGGGAATGGAGTGAAGTGTTTTGGAATGGAGTGGAGTGGAGTGGAATGGAATGCAGTGGAGTGCTATGGAGTGGAGTGCAGTGGAATTGAGTGGAATTGAATGGAGTGGATTGGAATGGAATGAAGTGGAGTGGAACGGAATAGAACTGAGTGGAATGGAGTGAAGTGAAGTGGATTTGAATGCAGTGGAGTGCAACGGAATGGAATGGAGTGGAATGGAGTGGAGTGGAATTGAATGTAGTGGAGTGGGGTTGAGTGGAGTGGAGTGGAGTAGAGGGGAATGGAGTGGAGTGAAGTGGAGTGGAATGGAGTGGAGTGGAGTGGAAGGGAATGGAGTGGAATGTAGTGGAGTGGCATGGAATTGAATGGAATGGAATGGAGCACTCGAGTGGAGGGCAGAGGAGTGGAATAGAGTGGAGTGTGGTGGAGTGGAGTGGGCTGGAATGGAATGGAGTGGAGTGTAATGAAGAGGAGTGGAGTGGAATTGACTGGAATTGAATGGAGTGGAGTGGAGTGGAATGGAATAGAATAGAGTGGAATGGAGTGGAGTGGAGTGGAATGGAGTGGAGAAGAATAATGGGAAGTTGAGTGGAATGGGACGGGGTCAAGATGAATGGTGTGCAATGGAGTGGAATTGAGTGGAGTGGAGTAGAGTGGACTGGAAAGGATTGGAGTGAAATGGAGTGGAATGGAGTGGAATGGAGTGGAGTGGAACGGATTGGAGTGGAATGGAATGGAGTGGAGTGGAAAGGAATGCAGTAGAACGGAATGGAGTGGATTGGAATGGAATGGAGTGGAGTGTAATGAAGTGGAGTGGAGTGGACTGGAAGTGGAGAGGAGGAGAGTGGAATGGAATGGAATGGAGAGGAGTGAAATGGAGTGTAGTGGAATGGAGTGGAGTGGAGTGGAATGGAAGGGAGTGTAGTGGAATGGAGTGGAGTGGAAAGGAGTGGAGTGGAGTGGAGTGCAGAGGAATTGAATGGAGTGGAGTGGAATGGAAAATGATGCAATGGAATGGAATGGAGTGGAGTGGAAAGGAGTGGAGCAGAGTGGTATTGGGTGGAATCGTATGGAGCGGAGTGGAATGGAGTGGATTCGAGTGGAATGGAATAGAATGGAGTGGAATGGAACAGAATGGAGTGGAATGGAGTTGAGTGGAGTGCAGTGGAATGTAACTGTATGGAATGGAGTGGAGTAGAATGGAATTGATTGTAGTGGAATGGAGTGGAGTGGAACAGAGTGGATTGGAGTGGAATGGAGTGGAGTGGAATGGAATGGAGTGGAGTGGAATGGAATGGAGTGGAGTGGAATGGAATGGAGTGGAGTTGAATGGAGTGGAGTGGAGTGGAATGGAATATAATGGAGTGGAATGGAGCGGAGTGGAATGGTATGGACAGGAGTGGAATGGAGTGGAGTGGAGTTGAATTGACTGGAATGGAACGGAGTGGAGTCGGATGGAGTGGATTGGAGTTGAATTGACTGGAATGGAATGGAGTGGAGTCGGATGGAGTGGAGTGGAGTGGAATGGAAGAGAATGGAGTGGAATGGAGTGGAGTGGAGTGGAGTGGAATGGAGTGGAGTGGAGTGGAATGGAGTGGAGTGGAGTGGATTGGAATGGATTGGTGTGGAATGGAGTGGAATGGAGTGGAATACAATGGAGTACAGAAAAGTTGAGTGGAGTGGAACGGAATAAAATGAAATGGAGTGGAATGGAGTGGAATGTTATGGAGTAGAGTGGAATGAATTGTAGTGGAGCAGAATAGAGTGGAGTGGAGGAGAATGGAGTAGAGTGAAGTGCAGTGGAATGGAGTGTAGAGGAATGGAATTGAATGGAGTGGAAGGGATTTTAGTGGAATGAAATGGAATGGAATGGAGCAGAGTGGAGTATAGTGGAGTGGAGTGGAGCCGCATGGAATGGAGTGGAGTGGAGGGTAATGGAATGGAGTGGAGTGTAATGTAATGGATTCGATTGGAACAGAGTGAAATGGAATGGAGTTGAAGGGAGTGGAGTGGAGCGGAATGGAGCAGAGTTGGGTGGAATGGAATGGGGTGTAGTGAAAAGGAATGTACAGGAGGAGAATGGAGTGGAGTGGAGTGGAATGTAATGGAGTGGAATGGAATGGAGTTAAGTGGAATGGAGTGGACTGGAATGGAGAGGACTGGTATGAATTGGAGTGCGGTGGCATGGGGTGGAGTGGAATGGAACGAAGAAGAGTGGAATGGAATTGAGTAGATTGGAGTGGAATGAAGTGGAGTTGAATGGAGTGGAGTGCAGTGGAATGGAATAGAATGGAGTGGAATGGAGCGGAGTGGAATGGAATGGACAGGAGTGGAATGGAGTGGAGTGGAGTTGAATTGACTGGAATGGAATGGAGTGGAGTCGGATGGAGTGGAGTGGAGTGGAATGGAAGAGAATGGAGTGGCATGGAGTGGAGTGGAGTGGAGTGGAATGGAGTGGAGTGGAGTTGAATTGACTGGAATGGAATGGAGTGGAGTCGGATGGAGTGGAGTGGAGTGGAATGGAAGAGAATGGAGTGGCATGGAGTGGAGTGGAGTGGAGTGGAATGGAGTGGAGTGGGGTGGAATGGAGTGGAGTGGAGTGGAATGGAATGGATTGGTGTGGAATGGAGTGGAATGGAGTGGAATACAATGGAGTACAGAAAAGTTGAGTGGAGTGGAACGGAATAAAGTGAAATGGAGTGGAATGGAGTGGAATGTTATGGAGTAGAGTGGAATGAATTGTAGTGGAGCAGAATAGAGTGGAGTGGAGGAGAATGGAGTAGAGTGAAGTGCAGTGGAATGGAGTGTAGAGGAATGGAATTGAATGGAGTGGAAAGTATTGTAGTGGAATGAAATGGAATGGAATGGAGCAGAGTGGAGTATAGTGGAGTGGAGTGGAGCCGCATGGAATGGAGTGGAGTGGAGGGTAATGGAATGGAGTGGAGTGTAATGTAATGGATTGGATTGGAACGGAGTGAAATGGAATGGAGTGGCGGGAGTGGAGTGGAGGGGAATGGAGCAGAGTTGAGTGGAATGGAATGGGGTGGAGTGAAAAGGAATGTACAGGAGGGGAATGGAGTGGAGTGGAGTGGAATGTAATGGAGTGGAATGGAATGGAGTAGATTGGAGTGCAATGGAATGGAGTGGAGTGCAATGGAATGCAGTGGAGAGGAATGGAGTGGAGTGGAGTGGAATTGAGTGTAATGGAATGGAGTTAAGTGGAATGGAGTGGAGTGGAGTGCAATGAAATGAAATGGAGTGGAATGGAATGGAGTGGAATGGAGTGGATTGGAAAGGTTTGGAGTTTAATGGAATGGAGTGGAGTGGAGTAGAGTGGAGTGGGAAGGAATGGACTGGAATGTAGTGGAATAGTAGAGTGAAGTAGAGTGAAGTAGAGTGGAGTGGAGAATATTGGTGCTAAAATTTGCAAAACGCCTAGCAAACTGAATTAAACAATACATAAATAGGTAAGTCATAATGACCATGTGGGATTTATTCCAGGGATGCAAGGATAGTTCAACATGCAAATCAATGAATGTGATAGATCACATAAAGAGAATGAAGGGGCCAGGAACAGTGGTTCACACCTGTAATCCCAGCAATTTGGGAAGCCGAGGTGGGTGGATCACCTGAGGTCAGGAGTTTGAAACCAGTCTAGCCAACATGGCGAAGCTACGTCTCTACTAAAAATACAAACATTAGCCAGGCATGGTGGTGAGCACCTGTAATGCCAGCTACTCAGGAGGCTGAAGAAGGAGAATCACTTGAACCCAGGAGGCAGAAGTTGCATTGAGCTGAGATCGTGCCATTACACTCCAGCCTGGGTGACAGAGGGAGACTACATCTCAAAAAAAAAAAACAAACAAACAAACAAAAAAAAACAAGGACAAAATCCATATAATAATTTCAATTATGCTAAAAAATTTTGATAAAATTTAATATTCTTTAATAATAAAAAGCCCTTTGAAAACTGGTTATGGAATGAACATACCTCAACATAATAAAGTCATATATGACAGACCCACAGCTAGTATCACACTAAGTGGGGAAAAAATAAAAGCCTTTTCTCTAAAATCTGGAAGATGACAAGAATGTCCACTTTTACCACTGTTATTCAACATAATGCTGAAAGTCCTATCTGGAGCAATCAGACAGGAGAAAGCAATATAACGCATCCCAATTGGAAAAGAAGTCAAATTACCTTTTTTTTTTTTTTTTTTGCCAATGTTATAATGTTATATTGGAAAAGGCATAAATACTCCTCTGATAGGCTTTGAATGTGTGTTCCCTCCCAAATCTCATATTTAAATGTAATTCTCAATGTTGGAGATGGGCCTGTTGAAAGGTGATTTAACCATTGGGTTGGATTACTATAAATGGCTTAGCACCATCCCAGTTGGTGCTATCCTGATGATAGTGAGTGAGTTCCCATAAAATCTGGTTATTTAAAACTGTGTAACAACTCGCCCCTCCGTTTTTTGCTTCTGCTTTTTGCCCTGTGATGTGCAAGATTCTGCTTCAACTTCTGCCATGACTGTAAACTTCCAGAGACCTCCCCAGAAGCATATTCCAGTACTATGTTTTCTCTACAGACTGTAGAATCATAAGCCATTTAAACCTACTTTGTAAAAAATAAATTATCCAGTACTACTCTCATAGTGTTGCAAAAGCATATTCCAGTACTATGTTTTCTCAACAGCCTGTAGAATCATAAGCCACTTAAACCTACTTTGTAAAAAATTAATTATCCAGTCCCACTCTCATAGTGTTGCAAAAATAGCTTAATACAAAAATTGGCACCAAGGAATGGAAAATAGTTATAAGAATACCCCACAATGTGGAATCAGCTTTGTAATTGCGTAAACAGGCAGAAGTTGGAAGAATTTGTGGGATTCAGAAGACAGAAAAATGAGGGAAAGTTGAGATTTTCTTAGAGACTGGTTGAATGTCTGTGACAAAATGCTGATAGTGATCTGGACAGTGAAGGCTGGGCTGAGAAGGTCTCAGATGAAAACTAGAAACTTATTGGGACTGAAACAAAGGTCATGCATGTTGTCTTAGCAAAGTGGTTGGCTGAATTTCTGTCATGCACTAGGGATATAAAAAAGTTTGAATTTGAAATTGATGACTTAGTGTTTCTGTTGCAAAAATGTCTAAGCAGCAAAGCATTTGTGATGTGACCTGGCTGCCTCTAACAACTTATGCTCACATGTTCTAGCAAAAAAATAAAAATAAAATAATTACTAACTTATACTTACAAAAGAAGCATAGTGTAAAAGCTTGAAAACTTTGCAGCCTAGTCATGTGGCTGAAATATAAAAAGCTTTTATAAGAGAGGAACTCAAGCAGCATATGGGTCAACCACTTGTTAGAGATATTTGTATAACCTAAAAAAAAAGCAAGTGTTGATAGCCAAGACAATGGGAAAGAGGAATTGAAGGCATTTTAGAAATCTGAAAGGCAGCCAGCCATCACAGGCCCTGAGGACTGAAAGAAGAGAATAGTTTCTGGGATCAGGTCTAGGACCTGCTGCCTTGGGTAGCTTTGGAACAAGGCTCACTGCATCCTTGCCACTGCTTCAGCTCCAGGTGTAGCTCATATTGATCCAGTTACAACTCCAGTCACTGCTTCAGAGGGTGCAAGCCATAACCTTGGCAGCTTCCATGTGGTGTTAGGCCTGTGGGTTTACCAAATGCGAGTAGTTGAGACTTGGGAGCCTCCACCTTTATTTCAAAGGATGTATGAAAAAGACAGGGTGTGCAGGCAGAAGCATGTTGCAGGTGTGGAGCCCTCATGGAGATCCTCTACTAAAACAATGGAGAAAAGAAATGTGGGGTGACAGTCCCCAGGAAGGCTCCCCACTGGGTCATGGCCTAGTAGATCTGTGAGGAGAGGATCACTGTCCTCCAGACCTCAGACCCCAGAATGGTAGATCTAGCTACAGCCTGCACCTTGCAGCTTGAAAAGCCAGAGGCACAGTATGCCAGCCCATGAGAGCAGCTGTGGGGGCTGAACCATGCAAAGTCACAAGGTAGAACTTTCCCAATGCGTTAGCATGCCCTGGAAATGGGACACAGAGTCAAAAATAATTATTTTGGAGCCTTACAATTCAATAACTGCCCTTCTGGGTTTCAGACTTTCATAGATCCTGTGACCGCTTTCTTTTGGCTGATTTCTTCCTTTTAGAATAGGATTATTTACCCAATGCCTCAGCCTCATTTGTATCTTGGAAGAACCTAATTTGTTTCTTTATGTTACAGGCTTATAGGAGGAAGAAATTAGCTTTGTCTTAGATGAGACTTTTGACTTTTGAGTTAAGGCTGAAATTAGTTAAGACTTTGGGGATTATTGGGAAGTCATGATTGTATTTTGAAATATGAGAAGGATTTGAGATTTGGAACGGCCAGGGGCAAAATGATACAGTTTGGATGTGTATTCCCACCAAAATCTTATATCGAAATATAATCCTCAATGTTGGAAGTGGGCCTAGAGGGGAGGTGATTGAATCATGAGGGCAAGATTTCCACGGACAGTTTGGCATCATTTCCTTTGGTGCCATTCCCACAACAGTAAGTTTTTATCAGAGCTGGTTATCTATAAGTGTGTGTAACACTTCCCCCCGCCCTCGCACTTACCAGGTGATGTGCAAGCACTGGATTTATTTTTCACCTTGTCAGTTGTCAGAGGCTTCCCCAGAAGCAGAAGCCAGTGCTATGCTTTCTGTACAGCCTGTAGAAACATGAACCAATTAAACCTATTTTCTTTATAAATTAACCAGTCACTGATTACTTTTTATAGCAATATGAGAATGGCCTAATACATCCACCATAATCTATTAGAGGTAATAACTTGAGTAAATTTGCAGAATATGAAATCAACACATACAAATCAGTAGGGTTTCTATATGCCAACAGTCAACAAACTGAAAAAGAATTCAAAAATGTAATACTATTTGCAGTAGCCACAAATAAAACAAAATATGTGGAAATTTACCAAAGAAATAAAAGTTCTCAACAATTAAAACTGTAAAACACTGATAAAAGAAATGAAAAAGGACCGAAAAATTGGAAAGATATTTTTATGTTCACAGATTGGAAGAATCAGTATTTTTTTAAAAATGTCCATACGATCCATAGCAATCTATACATTTCATGCCATCTCTATCAAAATAACAGGCCAGGGGCAGTGGCTCATGCCTGTAATCCCAGCACTTTGGGAGGCCGAAGTTGGTGGATCATGAGGTCAGGAGTTCAAGACCAGCCTGGCCAACTTGGTGAAACCCAACCTCTACTAATAATACAAAAAATTAGCCAGGTATGGTGGCGGGTGCCTCTAATCCCAGCTATTCAGGAGTCTGAGGCAAAGAATTGCTTGGACCCAGGAGGTGGAGGTTGCACTGTGCCCAGATCACATCACTGCACTCCAGTCTAGGTGACAGAGCAAGACGCCATCAAAAAAAAAAAAAAAAAGAAAAAGAAAAAGAAGAAGAAGACATTCCTCACAGATATAGAAAAAAAACTCTGAAATTTATATGGAAACATCACAAAACACTATAATAGTCAAAGCTATGCTGAGTATATAAAACAAAACTGGAGGAATTCCATTACCTGGTCTTAAATTATACTACTACGTTGTAGTAATTAAAACAACATGACACTAGCATAAAAACAGACATAAAGACAGATGGAACGAAATAGAGACCTGAGAAACAAACTCATACAGCTAAATTAATTTTCAACAAAAGTGCCAAGAACATACAATAAAAAATAAGACAGTTTTTGTAATAAATATGGCTGGTAAAACTGGCATTCTGTGTGAGGGACAAACATTCAGACGCTCATAGCAGTGTTCTGGAATCCTATGTGAGGGACAAACATTCAGACCACAGCAGGAGTGTTCTGGAATCCCCTGTGAGGAACAAATATTCAGATCCTCGTAGCAGTGTTCTGGAATCTTATGTGACAAACGTTTGGAACCCAGCAGCAGTGTTCTGGAATCCTATGCGAGGGACAAACATTCAGACCCTCATAGCAGTGTTCTGGAATCCTATGGGAGGGGCAGCTAAATTAATTTTCAACAAAAGTGCCAAGAACATACAATAAAAAATGAGACAGCTTTTGTAATAAATAGGGCTGGGAAAACTGGCAAGCCATAGGCAGAAGAATAAAACTAGAACCCTATTTCTTGCCACTTACAAAAATCAAATTAAAATGAATTAAAGACTTAAACCTAACGCCTCAAACCATCAAACTTTTACAAGAAAACTTTGGGGAAACTCTTTAGGGCATTGGTTTGGGCAAAAATTCCTTAAATAATGCCCCAGAAGCAGACAAATAAAACAAACATGGACAAATCGGATTACAGAAAGTCAGAAAGCCTTTCTAAAGTGAAAGAAACAAGAAACAAAGTGAAGAGAAAATCCACAGAATGGGAGAAAATATTTGTAAATTATCAAACTGAAAAGCAATTAATAGCTACATGATATGGTTAGGATTTGTGTCCCCACCCAAATCTCATATTGAATTGTAATCCCCAGATGTTGAGGGAGAGGTTGGTAGAAGGTGATTGGATCATGGGGGTGGTTTCCCCCATGCTGTTCTTCTGATAATGAGTAATTTCTCATGAAATCTGATGGTTTTATAAGGGACTCTTCCCCCTTTGCTTCACATACATGCTCTCTCTCCTGCTGTCATGTAAGAGGTGCCTGCTTCCCCATTTGCCATTATTGGAAGTTTCCTGAGTCCTCCCCGTCCATGTGGAGCTGAGTCAATTAAACCCATTTTCTTTATAAATTACCCAGTCTTGCCAGGTGCCATGGCTCATGCCTGTAATCTCACCACTTTGGGAGGCTGAGGAGGGTGGATCACAAGGTCAGGATTTCAAGACCAGCCCGGCCAAGATGGTGAAACCCTGTCTCCACTAAAAATACAAAAATTAGCCAGGCATGGTGGCAGGTGCCAGTAATCCCAGCTATTCAGGAGCTGAGGCAGAGAATTGCTTGAATCAAAAGGTGGAGGTTTCAGTGAGCCGAGATTGCACCACTGCACTTCAGTCTGGGCAACAGATCAAGACTACATCTCAGTAAATAAATAGATAACACAGTCTGAGGTATTTTCTTATAGCAGTGCAGGAACAGACTAATACACTACAATATATTGAGTTCAAAAAATTCCATAGAAAAAAGTAATAACCCAAATAAAGTGTGGACAAAACATTTAAATAGACATTTATGAAAAGACGACATACGAATGTGAAACAGGCAAATGAAAAGGTGCTCCAGATTACTGATCATCATCGAAAGGCAAATCAAACCCAAAATGAGATATCATTTCACCCCAGTTAAGGTGGCTTTTATCCAGAAGTCAGTCAAAAACAAATGCTGGTGAGTATGTCGAGTGAAGGGAACCCTTGTACACTGCTGTTGGGAGCACATTTAAGGACAGTTTGGATGTTCCTGCTATAACTTAAAAATAGAGCTACTATATGGTCCAGCAATGCCACTGCTCATTATATGCCTACAAGAAAATAAATTAGGAAATCAAAGATCTATTGGCACTCTCATGTTTGCTACAGCAAGGTTTATAATAGCCAAGATTTGGAAGGAACCTAAATGTCCATCAACAGATGACTGGATAGAGAAAATGTGGTACATATACACAATGGAGTACTATTCAGCTGTAAGAAAGAATGAGAGCCTTCCATTTGCAATAACATAAATGGAACTGAAAGTCTTCATGTTAAGTGAAATGTCACGCACAGAAAGACAAATGTCACATGTTCTCACTATTTGTGGGTGCTAAAATTCGAAACAATTGGTGTCATAGAGGTAGAGAGTATAAGGATGGTTACCAGAGGCTGGGAAGGGCAGGGAGGGAACAAGGGGATAGTGGGGATGCTAAATGGATAAAAAAACAATCGTTAGAAAGAATGAATAAGACAGCATTTGATAGCACAACAGGGTGATTATAGTAAAAAATTAATTCCACATTTAAAAAAACTAAAAGAGTATAATTGGATTGTTTATAACACAAGCTATAAATGCTTGAAGGGAGAGATACCCCGTTTTTTATTATGTATTACTCATTGCATGACTGCATCAAAGTGTGTCATGTACCCCCATGAATATATACACCAACTATGTACCCACAAAAATAAATTAAAAATTGAAATTGAAATTAAAATTAAAACAAAAGCGAAGAGAGTATAATGAGGCATGTGTGACCCATGTCTTGAACTAGCTTTTCCGGTTAACTTTGGAAAGTCCTTATCCAAGAAAAGAGGTCCATTTAATCAACAGGGGATTAGAAATTAATTTTTAGTTTATAAATGGAAAAAAGAAAGATTTTAAATCTTGAGCCATAGTTCTCACTCAATCAATCATTGCAGGGAACTCTGTTCTTTACTCTGGAGATAAACACTAGTTTTCTTTTCCATGGAATAACATCGCATTTCAAAATGTGGGGAAACATCTTGCAACTAAGAGGTGTGGCCTTATTAAATTTGATTTGGTTTCCATTGTAATTAATTTAATCACATGTGTTCTAGAGTTTGTCCTCAGTCTCCCCCTAGTATAGGCCCATGATCTGTTGAATTTGCTCAGCTCCCTTCTCAACAGCAGGAAATCAGAATTATTTAAAACCTCATTGTGGCTGGGAGTGGTGGCTCTCGCCTGTAATCCCAGCTACTTGGGAGGCCAAGGTGGGCAGATCGCTTGTTGTCAGAGGTTTGAGACCAGCCTGGCCAACAGAAGGAAACCCCATCTCTACTAAAGATACAAATATTAGCTGGGTGTGGTGATTCATGCCTGTAATCCCAGCTACTTGGGAGGCTGAGGCAGAAGAATTGCTTGAACCAGGGAGTCACAGGTTTCAGTGAGCCAAGATAGTGCACTGCATTGCAGCCTGGGCAACAGAGCAAGACTCTGTCTCAAATTAATAATAATAATAATAATAATAATAATAATAAAAATAAATAGGTAACAATAAAAATCTCATTTTGTTTCAAACAAAATTTCTTTTGAATATCAACTGTATCAAATTGCATATTAACTGTAATCATTTTGTTTATTTGATATCCAATCTTGAGAAATCTTTGAGGAGTAATTTCACTCTTTTCTGCCATTTTGGTAAACATACCAAATGCCATTAAAAAAATGCACAAAATTCCTGAGAAATACATTTTCTCCTTGAGGAGTAGACTTGCTGTGTTAGAGGAACTCATGGTTACCTAGCTTCTAGTTTAATAAACATGACTAGAATATTCTATGTTAATATGAGTAGCTAGGTACTTACAGGGCATCTAGAAGATTAATGTTCATGGTCTGAAAATAGTCACATTTTTTAACTGGCCACAAATTACAATTGCACAATATTTGTGGTCACACAAGACATCTTCCACCAAGCCTGAAAAAAGTATAAATGTCCTAGGAGTGCAGCATTTTTTGTAAGGATATTATTAATGAGCTAGCTTATGTCAATGGGTTAATGGTTATTGTTAAAACGAATAGCCACGACTTTAGTGACTACATCTGCACCTTCCAAGTTTAATTATAACGCTTTATCTTTAGAGTTACTTATAAGTAGAGACACTAACAAAAGACAATGCATTCCTGCTCTTGTTTTATGAGGATGTCCAACTCTGTAATAGAGTAATTTCTAATAAACTTGCTTCTTTCACTGTGCTCTCCAACTCACCTCAAATTTTTTCCTGCAGAAGATCTAGGAATCCTAATTTGTCGTCTGTATCAGGACGCTCTTTTCCAGCAACATCTTTCAGCAACACCATGAACGGACAACAAGACAAGACCCCCACTCCAAGAAAACAATCCACACAGAATTAATCAGCTGACACCTGGCAAGTGGGCTGTCTTTTAGAGTCGTGAAGCCATTCTGGTGGGCAAGAATGATTATCCACTATTATCATACTCAGATTAGAGGCCAAGCCCATAGGGATAGAGGCCCTGGGGAATATTGAGAAGAATGGATTTGGCTAAACAAGATGTTTGCCACTTTCTCTTTTTGGACTGTCCACCTTGTGCTTTCGGTCCCTCAACTGAGTGCTCTATATCTTGTCACCTTTCTGCTCATCGCCTCTGTTTTGCAGTAGCCTGGAGGCTGCCCCAGGACAGAGGCCCCAAACAGTTTAGCTTTTACTTTCCTCAGCGATCTGACTCTGAACTGACTGCTTGTTTAATTTGCCACTTGTCCAAGTAACACTGAAAAAAAAGAATTGTCTTGGAACCTAGAAATTTTTTACCTTAATTTTCAGAAAAGATCAGCAGTAACCTCGCCATCATGACTGAAGTTGAAATGTGGTATTTAAGAGCTCTACATGATAAGATCAGATATGCCTGTTTAGTGACAGCCTCTTTTATGACAACCCTTTGCAAACAATTACCCTCAAGATGGAGAACATGAGACTTATTCTTAACAGTTTTCTCTCATTTCTTAACCATAACGCCATCTTTGATGAGCTGGTATAGGGCAGCTGGACCCTGCTTTCTTAACCCAGCAGGTCACTATTTCCTGAGCGAGTTTTGTCAGATTTGTCGTAGCAGTGTGAAAATGGACTAATACCATCAGAGTGAACAGGCAACCTACAAAATGGGAAAAAATTTTCGCAACCTAGTCATCTGACAAATGGCTAATATCCAGAATCTACAATGAACTCAAACAAATTTACAAGAAAGAAACAAACAACCCCATCAAAAAGTGGGCAAAGGATATGAACAGACACTTCTCAAAAGAAGACATTTATGCAGCCAAAAGACACATGAAAAAATTCTCACCATCACTGGCCATCAGAGAAATGCAAATCAAAACCACAATGAGATACCATCTCACACCAGTTAGAATGGAGATCATTAAAAAGTCAGGAGACAACAGGTGCTGGAGAGGATGTGGAGAAATAGGAACACTTTTACACTGTTGGTGGGACCGTAAACTAGTTCAAACCTTGTGGAAGTCAGTGTGGCGATTCCTCAGGGATCTAGAACTAGAAATACCATTTGTCCCAGCCATCCCATTACTGGGTATATACCTAAAGGATTATAAATCATGCTACTTTAAAGACACATGCACACGTGTGTTTATTGTGGCACCATTCACAATAGCAAAGACTTGGAACCAACCCAAATGTCCAACAATGATAGACTGGATTAAGAAAATGTGGCACATATACACCATGGAATACTATGTAGCCATAAAAAATGATGAGTTCATGTCCTTTGTAGAGACATGGATGAAATTGGAAATCATCATTCTCAGTAAAGTATCGCAAGGACAAAAAACCAAACACCGCATGTTCTCACTCATAGCTGGGAATTGAACAATGAGAACACATGGACACAGGAAGGGGAACATCACACTCTGGGGACTGTTGTGGGGTGTGGCTGGGGGGAGGGATAGCATTAGGAGATATACCTAATGCTAAATGACGAGTTAATGGGTGCAGCACACCAGCATGGCACATGTATACGTATGTAACTAACTTGTACATTGTGCACGTGTACCCTAAAACTTAAAGTATATATATTTATATAAAAGAAAATGGACTAATATATTACAATATACAAGTTACAGCCTTCCTACTTCCCCTGTTTGATCTGACTCCTATTTTGCTGCTTCATTTGTTTTATAGAAGAGAAATTAAGAGGGAGGAAATACATTATATACAGGCTTCTCTGATGCTTGGTCAGGATAAAAATTAAAATGGGCTTCTATATGTTTGATGGAGGAAAAGACAAAACAGGGATGGCACATAATTGATTACCTTTTTAATGCAAGTTACTCTTAATATTAGGCTTTTCTTAGCTGGGGCTGAACACCCCCTGCCAATCCGAGCACCCCATAAGAACACAATCAGATTCCTTCCAGTTCTAGTGAGGTGTGCAACATATCATTAATTTATTCTAGTTTTCCAGGGTTATGTAGTGTCCGCTCATCATCTTCTCCCTGCCCTTCAAGTCCTGTCTTACGTACATAACCCACTCTCGAAACACCCGAGCTTCACCAGAACAACATGTAGTGGGGCCTCTTATCAGCTGGCAAAGTTGAATATTTGCCCTCTCTGGGAAGTGACAGATGATAATAGGGACACTATATTGAAGGAGTGGCCTGTCTCTCCACACCTGTGAGCGTTTCTCATCAGGTAGAACTAGAGGCTTGTGAAAAGAGACGCAGAGACAAAGTATAGAGAAAAAGTGGGCCCAGGGGACAAGTGCTCAGCATACGGAGGACCAGCGCCGGCACCAGTCTCTGAGTTTCCTTAGTATTTATTGATCATTATCGGGCATTTCTCGGAGAGGGGGATGTGGCAGGACAATAGCGTAACAGTGGAGAGATGGCCAGCAGGAAAACATGTGAACAAATGTCTCTGCAACATAAACAAGGTAAAGAAAAATGTGCTGTGCTTTTGATGTGTATATACACAAATATCTCAATTACTTAAAGAGCTGTATTGCCTCCAGCATGTCTCACCTCCAGCCCTAAGGCAGTTTTCTCCTATCTCAGTAGATGGAATATGCAATCAGGTTTTACACTGAGACATTCCATTGCCCAGGGACGAGCAGGAGACAGATGATTTTGTCTTACCTCAAATGCAAAGAGGCTTTCCTCTTTTACTAATCCTCCTCAGCACAGACCGTTTACAGGTGTTGGGCTGGCGGATGGTCAGGTCCTTCCCTTCCCATGAGGCCATATTTCAGACTATCACATGGGGAGAAACCTAGGACAATACCTGGCTTTCCTAGGCAGTTGTCCCTGTGGCCTTCCACAGTGTTTTGAATCCCTGGGTACTTGAGAATAGGGAGTGCTGATGACTTTTAACAAGCATGCTGCCTTCAAGCATTTGTTTAACAAAGCACATCCTTCATATCCCTAAATCCATTAAACCTAGAGTCGACACAGCACATGTTTCTGTGAGCACAGCGTTGGGGCTAGGGTTACAGATTAACAGCATCTCAAGGCAGAATAATTTTTCTTAGTACAGAACAAAATGGAGTGTCTTCTGTCTACTTCTTTCTACATAGACACAGTAACAGTCTGATCTCTCTTTCTTTTCCCCATACTATATAGGTAAATGTACACTTTTCTATATCTGAATTAGCCATATGCAAGGAAAAATTAAAACAGTTTTCAGAGGTTCCGGGAAAATTCATAGACAAATTTAAAAGGCTAACCTTGACATATGATCTGACCAGGCAGGATTTGCATATATTTATGTTCAACTGCTGCATGGTAGAAAAGCAGTGCATTATGGGAGTGGCTAGAGCACATGCTATTAGGGTGGCAACCTGCAACCAGGGGCATGACACCTATCAAGTAGGAGGCACAGCAGTGCCTGACTAGGACCCAAAAGAACTAGAATCTTGAAAAAACAAATGAATTAGGAAGAAAGTAGGATATAGAGAGAAAAAATTATGATTGACTCCGTGAAGGAATAAAAAAAAGTGTGATACAGCTTTTTAATTTTTATAAAGTCTGGAAAATTACTCAGGGAAAAGATGAAAACCTAGCCTTATTACAAGGGTGGATAATTTAGACCTTGAGGAAATACACTAACACTGACCCTGACTCCAAAAAGGGACAGGCATTTCTAGGAGTTTAATTTATAGCACGGTCTCCTTCTTATATCTGCAGGAAGCTGCCAAAAGCAGCCTTAGGCTTCCAGACTCCCATGGATCAGATTTTAGACTTGGATTTTGCAGTTTTCCATCACAGGAATTCAGCAGAGAAAACATAAAATAAAGCAAATCTTCCAAGAGGCCCAGCTTCTAGCTGCAGCCTTGTGCTCTCCACCACTTCAGAGGCAGCCCCTTAACCCCTGGCCCTCACAGAGGAAGTGAGAAGGTGAAGATCGCAGTATGTGCCTCGGGGCCTCTGCGCCTTGGGTATAAATCTGTGTGCCTTCTGTAGGAAGGTAAGCCTCTGCTGAAGGAATTGCACTGTGCTTCCAAGGGAGCCATCATCAGAGCCCAGCAGACTCAAAAGTGGCGGGGCCTGATACTTCCTACCTCCACTCCCATTGGACTACTAGCTATCGAGAGATGGAGGAGCCTCAGGTGACTCTTGAAGTAGCAGGTAGGGGTATTAACTTCATATTAGGTGTGGGAGCAGATTACTCTGTACTGATTTAATACAATGGTTTCCTGTCTTCTCGTGATGGACAAGCCCCAAAACACTCCTTTTTGTATCTTCTAAGTTGGCCTCCAGAGTCTCTAGGTTTCTCGCCTGCCTTTTTAGTACTGTCTGATTGCCTGACCTCTTACTGGGGAGAGGTTTATTGACTGAGGAGACCAAGTCATGGTCACCTTCACAGATCATAAAGCATAGAAACTGTTACTTTTGTTCCTGACCCATCAGGGGAAAAAGAAGTTAAGAATGAGCTGTCACATTTACCACCTGAGGTGTTGTCTTAAGTAAATCTTGAGGTTTGGGCCACACAGGCTCTGCGAAACGCACTAAACACCTCCCCCATTGAAATCCAACTTCAGCCTAGTACTCCTCGACCTCAGAAGAGACAATATATTTTAAGGCAAGAAGCATGAGGGGAAATTCAACCCCGTATTGTCAAATTCTTGCCATATGAGTTATTAAGCCCATGAGAGTCTCCTTACAGTACTCGCATGTTACCAGATAAAAAGCCTAATGTCAAGTACAGATTTGTCAGAACCCTTAGAGCATTAAGAAATGCAGTTGTCTCCATACACCTGATTGTCCCCAATACTTACCATGTCCCAGGGGATGCAAGCTGGTTTACATTCCTAAATCTGAAAGATGCACTTTTCTGGATCTCAATGCATCCAGATTCATAATATGTTTGCCTTTGAATGGACTGATCCAGATATGCATTCAGCCACAAAACTAACCTGGACAGTCATCTCTGAAGAGTTCTGGGATAGCCCCCACTTATTTGAAAATACTCTAGCTAAGGACTTAACAAATCTATAATTGGAAAGAGACACAATTATTCAGTATGTAGGTGACTTGCTCATTGCTAACCCAACTAAAGAAGACTCATAATAATAATGTTAAGTTGGTAAATTTCCTGGGAACTTGCAGATATAGGGCGTCACCACACAGAGCTCAGATTTTGAATGAAAGACTTAAATATTTGGAATCTGTTTTAACCTGTGGAACTGATCAACCTCCCTAGAAGATAAAAAAGTTATTTTAGTCACCCAACAGTCCCTGTCCAAAAAATGACTGTGGGCTTTTTTAAGAGATGGCTGGGAAATGCTGCTTATGGGTGCCCAGATTTGGGCATGTAGCCAAGCCTTTATATGATACGCTAAAGGGAAAGATTTAGAGCTTCTAGAATGTAATGAGAACTGCAAGCAAACCCTCAATACTCTCAAGGAGAAATTGGGCTCTGCTGCAGCCATGGGAGTCCCCAAGTTGGATGAACCACTTTTTCTTTATGTGACCAAAAAGCAAAGCATAGGCCTTGGGTAATCTTGTCCCAAAACTGGGGGACATTCCAAGGCCAGTAGCCTAATTTTCTAAGCAGATTGACCAGGTGGCCTCAGGGTGGCCTTATTGTCTTAAAGCTATTGCCGCTACCACTTTTCTAGCAGGCAAAGGTAATAAACTAACATTAGAACAGCACCTACAGGTTTTTGACCACACACCAAGGGAAGGTGGTCCTAGAAGCTAAAGGGCAGCAGTGAATAATAAGAGAACATTTATGAAAGTATCAGGGCTTATTGCTAGACACTCCAGACATAACCCTTAAAGCTTGCCAAACCATAAACCCAGCTACTTATCTGCCAGAGTCCACAGGTGCTTCTAGCCTTTCTGGCATGCAGGTTGTATTAGTCTGTTCTTATGCTGCTAATAAAGACATATGTGAGGCTGGGTAATTTATAAAGAAAAGAGGTTTAATGGACTTACAGTTCCACATGGTCAGGGAAGCCTCACACTCATGGCAGAAGGCAAATGAGGAGCAAAGTCACATCTCTTACATGGCAGCAGGCAAAAGAGCTTGTGTAGGGAAACTCTCCTTTATAAACCCATCAGCTGTAATCCCAGCAATTTGGGAGGCCAAGGCAGTGGATGACCTGAGGTGAGGAGATCGAGGCCAGCATGGCCAACATGGTGAAACCCCGTCTATACTAAAAGTACAAAAATTAGACAGGCATGGTGGTAGGCGCCTATAATCCCAGCTACTCAGGAGGCTGAGACAGGAGAATCGCTTGAACCCAGGAGTCAGAGGTTGCAGTGAGCCAAGGTCATGATAATGCACTCCAGCCTGAGCAACAGAGCAAGACTATGTCTCAAAAATAAATTAATAAATAAACCATCAGATCTCATGAGGCTTATTCCCTGTCACGAGAACAGCATGGGAAGACTCATCCCCCGATTCGATTGCCTCCCACTGGGTCCCTCCCACGAAATATAGGAATTATGGGAGCTACAATTCAAGATAAGATTTGACTGGGGACACAGCCAAAGCATGTCACAAGTTATGAAACAAATTTATTCTAGCAGGCCAGACTTTAGAAGGATGAGCCCCTTGACCATCCCAAGGATGATTGGTTAACAGATGTAAGTTGTTTTATGCATCAGGAAAACAAGAAGGGTAGGTATGCTATTAGTAGTAGGCACAAGTCTTGCTGGCCTCGACCTCAGCTCAAAAAGCTGAGTTAATTGAACTTACTCAGCTCCTGCAATTGAGAAAGGATCTAAAAGTTAACATTTACACTGATTCCAAGTATGACTTTTTAGTGCTTCATGCTTATGCTGTAATTTGGAATGGGTAGGGACTCCTGACCCCCAAGGGCTTTTCCATACAACATTATTCAAATTTTGAGCTTGTTAGAATGCTGCTTTGCTGCCAAAAAGTGACTATAATTAATTGCAGAGGACATCAAAAGAGAGACTGACCATGTAAAAGGAAATGCTCTTGTAGATGCCACAGCCAAGGCCCCTGCACTGAAAGGGCCAATGAAGCTTATGGGCGTGCTGGACAGCATACATAGAACTGGGCCAGAACACTCTGAAGAAGAACAAAAATGGGCCAGGGTTTGCATTTCAGTCCAGGGCCCCTCTGGCTGGCTGAATGATGGTAATAAATTACTAATGCCAAGTACCAATCATAGGAATATAATTCAGCACTTTCATTATTCTTTTCACCCTAGAAGGGATTCTTGGTTTCTGTTAATGTCTCATTTGTTTATAGGGGTAAATCTTTTCAAGACTCCAAAACAGGTGACTCAGCCCTGTGAGCTCTTTGCCTGACATGACCCAAATTGCCAGCAATTTTCTCCTTCTCCAGGTAAACCTGTCCAAAATTGGGGACCATATCCAGGTGAGAACTGGCAACTCTAATTTACTCAGATACCTTTCTGCAGGAGATTCAAATATTTGATAATGCTTACTGATATCTTCACTGGTTAGATCGAGGTATTCCCCACCCCATCTGAAAAATCTTTACCAGAAGAAATATCTCCTCAGTTTGGGTAATCTAAACGCCTGCAAAGTGGCCATGGCCCATCTTTCACAGCAGGTGTATCCCAACACCTATCCTCAGCTTTAAGAATCCAATATTACCTTCACTCTGTGTGCAGACCGCAGTCCTCTGGAAAGGTGAAAGGGCTAATCCTACTCTAAAGAAGACTGTGGCTAAATCAGAAGCCTGACTATCTCTAACACCCATAGCTTACTGTGGGTTTGAATTGTTCCAAAGTAAAACTTATAATTAAATCCTGTTGAGTTAACATTCGGAAGACCTTTCCTAAGCACAGGTCTCCTAATAGATGAAAAGACTCATCAATTACAACAATATGTTATCAATCTAGGACAGGTGCAAAGGCACTCTGTGAATATGGAAACAAGAGTCTTCTCCTCCCACATGGGAGGAAAATTCAGTTTCAGCTCAGCTAAGGATTTAGTCTTACTAAAGATGTGGGAGGAAGTTCTCCAGCTGACCAGCTTTCCCTAACGTGGAAATGACCACAGCAAAGACACCTGAGTTTTCCAACAGACGTTCAACGGCAAGGGATTCACAGGTGGGTACACCTGTGTGGAAGTAAAGCTGTTGCTTATTCTGGGAGCCGAATCCGAGGCTGAGGGAGGGGGGCGCGGGGCGATTTCAGCGTCGGTGGAGGGCGTACTGGGTAGCTATGCGTCTGCTTCTCCTTCTCGCGTTTCTCCTGCCACTGTAATCACGCCTTGGACATGAAGGAAATCGTGCTAGCACAGGCCGGGCAGTACGGGAACCAGATCGGCACCAAGGTTGTATATGACTCCATAAAAATTAAAATTTTGTATAAGAAAAAAATGCCTCAAAGTCAAAAGTCAAAAGACTGGGGAAACAGATCTGCAACATACATGACAGACAAAAAGCTAATTTGGGATATATGTATAGATAGATAGATAGATAGATAGATAGATGTAAATATCCGTTTTTAACACCATTTTAAAAAATATCGTCCTTTCCCCATTGAACAGTGTTGACGCCCTTGTTAAAAATCATGACCATATTTTTTGGTTCTTTATTTCTATTGCATTGGTCTTTGCGTCTGTCTCTATGCTGGTACAGCATTGTTTTGCATACTGAAGTTTGAAACCAGGAGGTGATAGTCCTCTAACTTTGTTAGTTTTTAAGATTGGTTTGGGTGCTTGGGTTTTTTTGAGATTTCATCTGAATTTTAGAATAGGTTTTTCTATTTTTGCAAATATTGGAATTTTTGTAGTGATTTTATTGAATCTGTAGAAGACTATAGATAACAATGGCACCTTGACAAGATTTTGTCTTCCAGTCCATAAACACATGATGTCTTTTCATTTATTTGTGTCATCTTTAGTACTTTCATGCCATGTTTATAGTTTTTGCTCTACAGGTTTTTCATTTCCTTGGTTAAGTGGGTTCGTAAGTATTTTATTATTTTGATGCTATCATACATGACCCTGTTGTCTTGATTTCTTCTTCAGATAGTTTATTGTTATTGTAGAAATACAACGATTTTTGTGTATTATTTTGTTTCACGCAGCTTTGATGAATTTTATTTATTGCATCTGACAGTTTATTTCACAGAAACTAAAATATTTTTAATATATAAGGTTATGGCATCTGCAAACAGATAATTTTACTTTTTAAAAAATTGGAATATCTTTAATTCTTTTACTCACCTTATTGTTTTAACTAACCAGAACCTTCAGTATTATATTAAATAGAAGTAGTGAAAGCAAGCATCCTTGTTTTTGCTCTTAGGGTAAAAGCTTTCAGTCTTTCACCATGTTATCTGTGTTTTTGTTTTGTTTTGTTTTTTTGTATAGCATTATGTTAAGGTGTTTTCTTTCTTTTTATAGTTTACTAACTATATTTTATCATGAATGTGGGTTAAATTTCTACAAATGCTTTTTCTTCTTTGATTAATATGATCACATGAAGGTTTTTTCCTTCTTTATGTTAATGTGATATTATGCTGATTTTCATGTGTTGGAACATACTTTTATTTCAGGAGTCAATTATACTCATTCATAGTGTATAATCCTTTTAAAGTACTGCTAAGTTTGAGTTGCTGGTATTTTGTTGAGGATTTTTGCATCAGCATTTATAGGGTTTTTTTTTTGTAGTTTTCTTATGGTGCCTTTTTCTGGCTTGGTGTCAGGGTAATACTGAACTCATAGAATAAGTTAGAAAAAATTACCCCCTCTTCAATGTTTTGAAAAAGTATGAGAAAAAGTGGTTTTAATTCTGCTTTAAAAATTGGGTAGAATTCAACAGTGAAGACATCTGGTCCAGGCTTTTCTTTGTTGCTGGGTTTTTGATTACTGATGCAATCTTCCTGCTGAATCTCCTTGCTGAATAGGTTTATTCAACTTTTCTGATTCAGTCTTAGTAGGTTTTTTGTTTCTAGGAATTTGTTCATTTTATTTAGGCTATTCAATTTTTTAGTGTATACTTCCTTATTTTACTCTCTTACATCCCTTTTTTACTCCAAAAATTTGTTAGTAATGTACCCATTTTATTTTTGAGTTTAGTAATTTGAATATTCACTTTTTTTCTTAGTCAATCTAGATAAAATTTTGTCAGTTTTGATCTTTTTCAGGAACAAACTAGGCTTTGTTGATTTTTGATATTGTTTTTCTATTCTCTATTTCAGGTATTTCCACTGCTATCTTTATCATTTTTTCAAATTTGCTAGTTTTAGTTGTCCCTCTTTAGTAGTCCCTCTTTTTCCCTCTGTTTTTAGTTCCTTAGGAGTAAAGTTGATGATTCGGTATCTTATTTTTTATAATCACTTATAGCTATAAATTTTTCCCTTATGGTACTGTTTTTGATGTATCTCTTAACTTTTGGTATTTCATGTTTTCAATTTGTCTCTACATATTTTCTATTTTCTCTTGTGATTTCTTCTTTTATCCATCCTTGAGTGTTTCATACCTATATTTTTAGACATAAAATGTATAACCTACAAAATTTTCTTGATTTGTTAATTTTATTTGTTGTAAGTTTTTATTTCAGAATTAAATGTGTGTATCAACATTTATTATGTTCTCATAAACTTTGTAATACCTGGAGATTTCTGGTCCACATATGTAAGTCTCTACATGAGTATTATTTTGAAGCATTTAACCTTCTGTTTTAATATTTCAAAAATCTAAATGAAACTGAGATTTTGGTTTCTGAGATGAAATCATGGTAGGTGACTGAGAAACGCTTAAAAATTAGCCAAAACTTAAAATTAAGTTAAAGTTTACCTTCAAGATTCAACCTGAATAAGTCACCCTGTATTGCTGGTAATAAAGAATAAGTCTTTAATGGTATAAAAGGAAACTTCAGAGAATGTTTCTCTTTCCCCAGTTGACATATAAATTAAAAGATGTAAAAAAATTTTTATGGCCTTTTGCATTTTTTACTTTAGAATTCCAACTTTTTCTGGTTAAAATTTTTCCAAACAGATTCCTGTGTATTTGAAAGACAAATAATTTTTTAATAGAAATGCTTAAGCAGTTAAATAAGGCCATGAAAGTTTCTTGAACTTGTGGGAATCCATGAGAAAATCTGACATTTTGTTCTATTGTCTTGGAAGGTAGGAATATCGTTTGACTTCTGCTTTGCTGACAAGAAATGTCCTGAGCAAGACTTCCTGGGGCAATGAACTCACACATGGAAAACGCTGGAGCCCATCTGTTTCCAATCTGCTTTTTTCCAAAAATTAGGGACCTTTAGTTTTCCCTTTGATACTCTCTGTTACTGCCAATCCCAATGCCAGGGCTGTCCTGCTTCTACAAGAGACAATGACAAATATAGGTCTGAAGAAAGATGAGCTGATGGCATTCCCAACTTATTACCTCTCCTTGGGGGCCTTATCTCACATACATGGATTCAACTCATAGACTCAGCTGGGTGAGGATCTATTATTCAGCTACATTAGAAGTGACTGCTTAAGATTCAGGTGTATGGTGAAATGACGCAGAATTTTCTCAATGGAGTGTTAGGAGAATTTTCTCCTCATAATTACCTTCTTATTATCACTAAATCATAGCTAAAATGAGGAAATTATTCAAGAAGAAATAGAAATGTAATCTTATGAGGACATAAATTTAGAGATTTGTGGAGAGCTCTTCATAATTTCATGGTGTTCTCTTTGAGCTGAGATTATAGTTGACTTTTCATTATAATGTATTAGCTGTTCTAGACTTTATGCATGTATGTAAAGTTTTCTTTGTTGTACTTTAAGTTCTGTGATAAATGGGCAGAGCATGCAGGTTTGTTACATAGTTATACACGTACGATGGTGGTTTGCTGCACCCATCAACCCGTCATCTACATAGGTATTTCTCCTAACGCTATTCTTCCCCTAGCGTCCCACCCCATGACAGGCCCCAGTGTGTGATGTTCCCCTCCCTGTGTCCATGTGTCCTCATTGTTCAACTCCCACTTATGAGTAGGAACATGCAGTGTTTGGTTTTCTTTTCTTTTTTCTTTTTCTTTCTCTCTCTTTTTTTTTGAGACAAAATTTCACTCTTGTTGTCCAGGTTGGAGTGTAATGGCGTGTTCTTGGCTCAACACAACTTCTGCCTCCTGGGTTCAAGCTATTCGCCTGCCTCAGCCTCCCAAGTAGCTATGATTACAAGTATGTGCCAACATTCCTGGCTAATTGTTTGTATTTTTAGTAGAGACGGGGTTTCTCCATGTTGGTCAGGCTGATCTCAAACTCCCCACCTCAGCCTCCCAAAGTTCTGAGACTACAGGCATGAGTCACTGCTCCTGGCCTGGTTTTCTTTTCTTGTGTTAGTTTGCTGAGAATGATGATTTCCAGCTTCATCCATGTCCCTGGAAAGGAATAAATGCATAGTATTCCATGGTGTATATGTGCCACATTCTCTTTAACCAGTTTATCATTAATGGGCATTTGTGTTGGTTCCAAGTCTTTGCTATTGTGAACAGTGCTGAAGTAAACATGCAGTGCTGAAATAAACATACAGTGCATATGTCTTTATAGTATAATAATTTATAATGCTTTGGGTATATACCCTATAATGGGATTTCTGGGTCAAATGGTATTTCTGGTTCTATATCTTTGAGGAATTTTCATACTGTCTTCCACAATGACTGAACTAATTTACACTCCTACCAACAGTGTAAAAGCATGCCTATTTCTTCACAGCCTCATCAGCATCTGCTGTTTCCTGATTTTTTAATAATCGCCATTCTAACTGGCATGTGATCGTATCTCATTGTGGTTTTGATTTGCATTCATCTAATGACCAGTGATGATGAGATTTTCTTCATGTTTGCTGGCCACATAAATGTCTTCTTTTGAGAAGTGTCTGCTCGTTTCCTTTGCCCACTTTTTGATGGGGCTGTTTTTTTCTTGTAAATTTGTTTAAGTTCTTTGTAGATTATGGATATTAGCCCTCTGTCAGACAGAGAGATTGCAAAAATTTTCTCTCAATCTGTAGGTTGTCTGTTCACTCTGATGATAGTTTATTTTGCTGTGCAAAAGCTCTTTTAGTTTAGTCTGATCCCATTTGTCAATTTGGGCTTTTGTTGCCATTGCTTTTGGTGTTTTAGTCACAAAGTCTTTGCCCATGCCTATGTCCTGAATGGTATTGCCTAGGTTTTCTTCAATGTTTTTTATGGTTTTAGGTCTTATGTTTAAGTCTTTATTCCATCTTGAGTTATTTTTTGTATAAGGTATAAGGAAGATGTCCAGTTTCAGTTTCTGCATATGGCTAGGCAGTTTTCCCAACATGATTTATTAAATAAGGAATCTTTTCCCCATTGCTTGTGTTTGTCAGGTTTGTCAAAGATCAGATGGTTGTATGTGTATGGTCTTATTTTAGAGTTCTCTATTATGTTTCATTGGTTGTTTTTGTACCTGTACCATGCTGTTTTGGTTACTGTAGCATTATAGTGTAGTTAGAAGTTGGGTAGCGTGATGCCTCCAGCTTTGTTCTTTTTGCTTAGAATTGCCTTGGCTATCTGGGCTCTTTTTTGGTTCATGAGAATTTTAAAATACTTTCTTCTAATTCTGTGAAGAATGTCATTGGTAGTTTAATGGGAATAACATTGAATTCTTTTATAAATTACTTTGGGCAGTATGGACATTTTCAGGAATGAATTCTTCCCTATCCATGAGCATGGAGTGCTTCTCCATTTGTTTGTGTCCTATGTGATTTCTCTGAGCAGTGGTTTGTAGTCCTCTTTGAAGAGGTTCTTCACTTCTCTTGTTAGCTGTATTCCTATGTATTTTGTTCTCTTTGTAGCAATTGTGAATGAAGTTCATTCACGATTTGGCTCTCTACTTGCCTGTTGTTTGTGTATAGGAATACTAGCAATTTTTGCACACTGATTTTGTATCCTGAGATTCTGTTGATGTGGTTTATCAGCTTAAGAAGCTCTTGGGCTGAGATGATGGGGTTTTCTAGATACAGGATTATGTCTTCTGCAAACAAAGATAATTTGACTTCACCTCTTCCTATTTAAATATCTTTATTTCTTTTTTCTACCTGATTGCCCTGGCCAGAAATTCCAGTACTACGTTGAATAGGAGCGGTGAGAGAGGCCATCCTTTTCTTGTGCCAGTTTTCAAGGGGAATGCTTCCAGCTTTTTCTCACTCAGTATGATATTGGTTGTGGGTTTTTCATATACGGCTCATATTATTTTGAGGTGTGATCTTTCAATACCTAGTTTATTAAGAGTTTTTAACATGAAGCGATGTTGGATTTTATTGAAGGCCTTTTCTGCATCTATTGAGATAATCGTGTTGTTTTTGTGTTTAGTTCTGTTTATGTGATGAATTACAGTTATAGATTTGCCGGTGTTGAACCAACCTTGTATCCCAGGGATGAAGCCATCTTGATCGTGGTGGGTCAAGGTACCCTTATCAGTTTTAAGTTCAGTCTTTTTACATAATCCCATAATTCTTGAAGGTTTTGTTGTTCTTTCTTTTTATTCTTCTTTCTCTATTCTTCTCTTCCTGTCTTATATCAGACAGAGAGTTTTGAAGCTCAGATTCTTTCCTCCACTTGGCCTATTCTGTGAGTGATTGTTGTGGTTGTGTTGTGAAGTTCTCATGTTGTGTTTTTCAGCTCCATCATGTCAGTTATGTTCCTCTCAAAACTGAATATTCTGCTTATAAGCTACTGTGTTCTTTTATGATTTTTAGCTTCTTGCATTAAGTTAGAACGTGCTCCCTCGGCTCAGAGAAGTTTGTTATTACCCACCTACTAAAGCCTACTTTTGTCAATTCAGCCATCTCAGCCTCGGGTCAGTTCTGTGCCTTTGCTTGGGAGGCGTTGTTGTCATTTAGAGGAGAAGAGGCATTCTGCCTTTTTGAGTTTTTAGCGTTTTTGTGTTGATACTTTCTCATCTTTGTGGGCTTATCTAACTTTGACATTGCTGACCTTTGAACGTAGTTGTTCATGGGGTCTTTTTGTTGATGTTGTTGTTGTTGCTTTCTGTTTGTTTTTAACAGTCAGGCCACTCTTCCCTAGGGCTAGGGCTGCTGTGGTTTTTGGGGGTCCACTCTAGACCCTAGTCACATCAGTCTCCCCTGCACCTGGAGGTATCACCAGTGAAGGCTGCAAAACTGCAAAGTTGGCAACCTGATCCTTCCTCTGGGAACACAAGTCCAAAGGGGTACAGAGTTGATGCCAGCTGGAACGCTCCTGTAAGAGGTGTCTGGAGACCCCTGTTGGGAGGTCTCACCGAGTCAGGAGGAACAGGATCAGGTACTGCTTAAAGAAGCAGTCTGGCTGCCCTTTGGCAGAAGAGTTGTGTTGTTTTGACCCCCAGGAGTCTTCAGAGCTGGCAGGCTGGAAAGTTTCAGTTGGCTGAACTGGGGAGACAGTAGCTACTTCTCTCCCTGGGGACTTCTTCCCAGGGAGAAATCAGAGTTCTGTCCATAGAACTCTGGCTGGAGTTGCTAAAATTCTGATGGGGAGGCCCTGTCCAGTGAGGAAGGATGGATTTCAGTCTCTCTTAAAGAAACAGCCTGGCCACGATCAGTCACAACAGCTGTACTGTGTTATAGGAGACTCCTGATCCCTGGTGCCAGCAGGCTAGAGCAGCCAACTCAAACCACAGATAGAGTGGCTGTCCCTCCCCCTGGGAACTCGGTCCACCGCCAGCTTTCTCCAGCCTGCTGCCACTGGCCAGCTGGAATTCCAAGCCAATGGGTCTTGTGAGGTGCTGTGGGAGTGGGGCCTCAGAATGATGTCACTTGGCTCCCTGGATTCAGCTCCCTTTCTAAGGGAATGCACAGATGTATCTCCCGATTTGATGGAATTCTCAGGGCAGAGTATGCAAAATTCCTGTGTTTCCATGCATACCACAGTAAGCCATCAAGCACTCTGCTGAGACTCCACACAGCTCTGTGCTTCAAACTTGAGGCCGTGGTTGCTGAGCTCATGAAGGTACCTCCTGATTTGCAGGTTGCAAAGATCCATCAGAGAAGCATGGTTTCCCGGGCAGGGTCTCAAAATCACTCATGGCCTCCCTTGTCTGCAAGTGGGGACTCGGCTAGCTCCGTGCCACACCTGGGTGGGTCATTGACCCACTAGCTTTTCCTGACTCTCTGTGGGTCGAGCTGTCTGCCTAGTCAGTCCCAATGCAAGAACCTGAATACATCCATTGAAGGTGCAGAATTCACTCGCAGTTTTCATTGCTCTCTGTGAGAGCCACAGGCCACAGCTGCTTCTAATCAGCCAGTTTGGCTCCATCTAAATTATGATTTCTTGATAAATGAGATGTTTTAAATACGTAAAAATAATGATATTTATCACAAATATATTTTGTCTCAATGTGATATACAAATTACTTATAAATCAATACTTTTTTGGTTACCACAAAGCTATCTGGAAATGTAACGTCTGCCATTTATAAAATTTTTGTAGAGTTAATAGAACTTTACTTGAAGGGAGGCTGGCAATATGCATCATGACTTCAAGCACTGCCAGTGAAGTTGTGGAGTTTGAAGTGTTACTGACGTCTTGTTACTGGGATTATAAATTTGTACAAACTATATCAATTGTGATTAAACAATATATACCAAAATTATAAATGAAAATACTCTCCCATTCAGAAATTTCATTTTCAGAAATTTACCCTACAGACACACTCATGATGCCTGGAATTATGTATGAATAGGTGGAAGTATTATACCATCTTTTTAATTAAAAAAAGTCTAGAAATCAACTTAATGTTTATCAATCACATTAATGATTATCACCTTACTGTTTATTGAAATTATCGTTATTCATAAGATAGAATACTATGCAGCTAATTAAAAAATAAATTTTAAAAGGATGCTCAAAAATGATGTCCAAAATAAGTTACAAAGTAAAAAACCTGGGTGCAGAGCCAATTGTCTGATATGCCTTCATTCCTATAAAATCAGAGTGTATAAAAATGCATAGAGTATATCTATTAACTGGTAACTCTTACAAAATTCAAAGTTAATGCAAGCAAGGCCTTTCTTTTTTAATGCTAAATCTCCAAGGAACTGCACAACATTTGAAGATTTCCAACACATGCCAATCTACCTTTGAACCTACAGATTTTAGGAAATGAAGCTTTTGAAAAATCAAGCATTAATATCCCTAGCTATAGTTGTTTGGGACATAACTAGAATGATCCATTCTTTGAAAGTCTTTAAAATTTGCTCATACAACCATCTGGGCCTAGTCCTTCCTTTGTGAAAGATTTTATTTTACTAGAGGTTTTATGTTATTCATGTTACAGTATTTCTTAGGTTTTCTATTTCTTCTTGATTCTTGAGTCAATTTTGGTACCACTTAGTACCCCACAGGGTGCTTGGGCTCAGAAGACATCAGTCATAGAAAGAGAGAAGAAAGGAAGGCAGGATGGAGGGAGGGAGGAAGGAAGGAAGGGGACAAAGAAGGAAAGAGAGAAGAAAGGAAAGAATGAGAGAAGGAAGGATGGAGGGAGAGAAAGATGGAGAGAGAGAGAAAGAGAGAAGGAGATGAGAGGGAGAAAGAAGGAAGGAGGGAGAGAAAGAGGGAAAGAGAAAGAAGGAAAGAAACAAGGAAGCAGGTAGGGAGAGAAAGAAGGAAGGAGGGAGAGAAAGAGGGAAAAAGAAAGAAGGAAAGAAACAAGGAAGCAGGTAGGGAGAGAAAGTATAAGGTAGAGGAAGGAAGGAAGAAATGAAGGAAGGAGGGAAGGATGGAAAGGAGAGAAAGGGAGGGAAAGAAAGAGAGAAAGGTGAAAGGTAGGGATGGGAAGAGAAGAGGAGCCAGCCACAGGCTACATGCTCTTTGTTCACTCTTTTAGTTTACCCAGGCAGTTCTGCCTTTTAAATATTCCACCTTCTGCCATGAGTTACAATGTTCAATATTCATTCCTCAGAGCATTCAAAGGTTTATGTGTGCCCTGCCATGATGGTGCATGGTTTCAGCTCCCAAACACAACTCTCAGCAAAAATATTCATCACTGGTCACTCCTATATACTCATCAATCCCCCATGTATGGTCTGCATGTGTCCCCCGGAGCTCAAGTGTTGGAAACTTAATCCTCTATGTGACAGTGTTGAGAGGTGAGGCCTAATAAGAGTGATTGGTTTATGAGATTCTGCCCCCATGCATGGATTAATGTCACTATCTCAGGAATAGGCTAGTTATCTTGGGGGTGTGTTAGTTATCTTGGGAGTGGGCTTGTATTAAAAGAAAGTTCAGCCCCTTTTGCTCTCTTTCTTTCTCAAAGTCTTGCTCTGCTGCCTTCAGCCATGAGATAACACAGCAAGAAGGCCCTCACCAGATGCAGACCCCTAATCCTTGGACTTCCTATCTTCCAGAACTCTAAGAAATAAATTTCCTTTATTTATAGATTCCCTAGTCTTTGGTATTCTGTTATAGCAGCACAAAATGGGTTAAGATGTCCCATTACATGGAGAGTGCAGATCCACAGGGTTGAGATCATTGACTTAGAAATTGGAGTCTTATACAACATGCCTACGGGAGTTGGCCTCCACATTCCCTAACTTCCAGGAATCACAAATGGTGATCTCAGACCAAAATATAGCCCAGATATTTTGCACTTGGCAATATTGCCCACTTTTCCACTTTATCATGGCAGCTTTGATGTGTTCACTTCTATGATCCCTAAAAGGAAATGAGTCCGAGATCCTGCTATGTTACAATCCAAGGATAGGAGAACCTAGACAAGAGTCTCATCACCTGGGTGATCAGTGCAGAGATATGTCACAAAGCCCCCGTAGACAGAGCCTAGACAAGAGTTACATCACCTGGGTGACAGGCAAACAACAACGGCAACTTATTTTCATCCCCACTTCAGTCTTTGAGGTTAGACAGACCTGGATTCAAATCCAAGCTCCACCCCTCACTGTGTGACCTTGCTCATGCTGCTAACCTCTCTGAGACTTGAATCTTCATTTGTGAAATGAGGATAAAGCCCCTTCTCTCAGGGGCTGTGCCAAGGATGAGAAGAGTCATGCATTGGTCAGGACAGGTGATGCAGTGTGACAAAAATGTCCCCAAACCTCAGTGGCTTCAACAGCAAAGTTGACTTCTTTTCTTTTCTTTTCTTTTTTTTTCAGGGCATGGGGTGCGGTGGATGGAGTCTCGCTCTGTGGCCCAGGCTGGATTGCAGTGGTGCAATCTCAGCTCACTGCAACCTCCGCCTCCTGAGTTCAAGAGATTCTCCTGCCTCAGCCTCCTGAGTAGCTGGGACTACAGGCGCCTGCCACCACGCCCGGCTAATTTTTGTATTTTTAGTAGAGACTGAATTTCACCGTATTAGTCAGGATGGTCTTGATTACGTGACCTCATGATCTACCTGCCTCAGTCTCCCTAAGTGCTGGGATTACAGGCGTGAGCCACCGCACCCAGCCTTGACTTCTCAATTGATTTCACATCCATCACGGGTCAACAAGAGGCCTCTGGTGGTCGTAGTCATTCAGAGACTCAAAAAGATAGACCCTTATCCCAGAAGATGCTCCCACAGTTCCAGAAACAGAACAAAGAAAACACAATCAGCCATGAGCCACTTTTTAAATCCCCTGCCCGGAAGGGATACACATTTCTTCTGTCACAGCTGTTGCCCAAAATGTCTCAGGCAGCCAGGCATAGTGGCTCACATCTGTAATCTCAGCATTTTGGGTGGCAGAGGTGGGCAGATCACCTGAGGTCAGGAGTTCAAGACCAGTCTGACCAACATGGAGAAACCCTATCTCTATTAATAATACGAAAATTTTCTAGTCGTGGTGGCGAGTGCCTGGTAGCCCCAGCTACTCTGGAAGCTGAGGCAGAGGAATCACTTGAACCCGGGAGGCGGAGATTGCAATGAGCCGAGACCAGGCCACTGCACCCCAGCCTGAGTGACAGAGTGAGACTTCATCTAAAAAAAAAAAAAAAAAAAAAGTCTCAGGCTATGTCTGAACTAGGAGGGTAGAAAATTTGTCATTTTGGTTGCCACAAACCATCGAAACAAAGATGCAGATCGTTGATGTAAAATTACTGTTAGTTCTTTCCCACTCCTTTTGAGCTTCTCTTCGTTGCTATGAGCCAGCGTCTCCAGTGTCAGTTTTCAGTCTGTTGCCTCCCAGCTCCTAGTGCACCTTCCGATACGTGCACTGTGATAAACTGG
The DNA here is from genome assembly GCF_028885655.2 of Pongo abelii. Taxonomy (NCBI): domain Eukaryota; kingdom Metazoa; phylum Chordata; class Mammalia; order Primates; family Hominidae; genus Pongo; species Pongo abelii. Next base: position 17,258,095 of record NC_071997.2, on the reverse strand, counting down.
GAAATACTGTTCAATATACCCTCTGGAAGTGAACATTCTGCAGGCATCTAGGTAGAGGATGGAGAGACTGCAGGGGGCAGGAGCTCTCTGCCTGGGCCTGGATTATGTTCAAGCCCCAACCACAGACCTAGGCCTGGTCCCTCAGCCACCTTGTAGCCTTGGGTTGCAACATCTTGACATGGAAACCAAAACGTAGCAGGGCCCATGTGGTCTGAAAGTTCCTGAAAAGTTTCCCAGAACCCCTCTTGTACCCCTTGTACAACCTGCACACAGTGACCTGTATTCTAGAGGGTCCGCACAGAGCTGCCATTCCTTCTGCCAGACCCTGCGGGACTCAAGCATTCTGGAGACTTCCTGCCCTACAAAGGCAGCCAGACTCCCGCCATGCATCCCTGCACCAACGGCTTACGTCCAGCTCCCTCACCTGCACTCCAGTGGCTGATGGCCAGCTCCCTCACCTGCCGCAACTGCTCAAGGCCTGCTCCCTCCCCTGCACACCAGCGGCTCATGGCCAGCTCCCTCCCCTGCATTCCAGTGGCTCACAACCGGCTCCCTCACTTGCACTCCAGTGGGTGGCCTAGTGCTTGTGCAAAAGCTGCTGACGAGCTCCAGCCTGCCCAAATCCACAAACGTCTCTTATGTGGTGGCTGAACCACATTTTATGACATCCGAACATCTTTCAAATCTGTACTTCCTTGGGTACCTACCTCTGCACTAGGGCACCAGCAGAATTGCTTTATGTCTTACAGTGACTCTTTTATCATAGTTGCAATCCTTTATACTACACTTCCTCGTTAGACCCACTATGTGGTTTCTATCTCTTGATGGGACCCAGGCTGCTACACAACTTAACCCATGCACATTGCACTTCATTAGTTCCTCACCATTGGCCCAAGATCATGCTCCACCACCCCTCTCTGCCCCCTGGCTTTCTTTCCTTAAGTGAAACCCCTAAACGCCCTCTTTGGGCCCAAAGCTTACCTGCTCTTCCTTCCCTATATTCTTGGCCAGACATAAAAATCTGATGCTCTGGCAAATGCAGAAGTGGGGAGAAGGCAGGGGAATCATTTCTCCTCCCTTAGGTAAGTACTGAGGGTTATGTTATTCCATTGTGTGAGGAATAAAAAAATGAGGCATAGAGAGCTGCCATGATTTGCCTGGACGAAGGAAGTTGTCCTGGCAGAAGTGGAACAAAGGTTTAGGTGTCCCGAATGTCAGTCCAGCTCCTATGCCTTCAGAACGTGCCATGGAGGGAGACACTGGGGGACCCCACTCATGCTGAGCACTCAGGGGTACCCAGGTGCTGAGAGTGGGGATGTGACAGGCTGAGTTGACTCTGTCCAGTCCTCCTACACCAAATAAGGATGGAAACCCTCACATAATAGAAGTGAAGAGAGGAAACGAGGCCAGGAACTATTAAGAGGCTGATGCCTGGAAGGCCTGGGCAGAATGACAGGGAAAATGGAGCAGAACAGAGGCCCTAGATGGGGACAAGGGGAAGGAAGTGGCCTCAGTGGCCAAATGGCACCTTCCATCTAGTCTTTGTGAACTACAATCATTCTGCCCTATGGTTCAACGAGTCCTGGAGAAAATGTGTTTTCTGCAGTCTGGGGAGGTGATAATAAAACAATTCAGCCTTAAGAAGTTGAAAGCCCAGGAAATCATAGCATGTGGAGATGGGATTCACACTTAAACTTCCTGCCCTTGACTTCTGGTTTGGCCACGTGACTCACTTTGGCCAGTGGATGTGGTAAAGTGGTAGTCTGCCCATTCTCAGCCTGGGTGGTGAGATAAGAGACCTTCACATTTTCCTTTGTTCTTTGCACTCCTGCCATTGCCATGAGAAGAAGGCACCCTGGCTGGCCCCAAACCCAGGAGGATCAGAGACACTTGGAGCAGATCCAGCTCAGCCACCACAGGTCGAGCTGAAACCTCCCAAGCAACCCATGCTCATGAGTGAGGAATGGTGGCCTATGGTCGTAGGCCTCTGAGGTGTGGGGTTACTTGTTACCAAGCAAGAGTTAACTGATAGAGATTTCTACCTCACATCCCTACGAATCAAAGAACAAAGGAAATAAAACAGAATGTGAGAAACAGATTTCCAATTTTTAGAAGAAAACAGAGGACAGATTTTATGACACTAAGCAAAGAAAAACTTTTTTTAATATGACACAAAACACAGACACCATAAAAGAATTTACTGATAAATTCAATCATATTAAATGTAGAAGATTTGATCTGACAAAAAAGGCAATGAATAAAGTTAAAAGACAAAGACAGTGCATGATATGGTTTGACTGTGTGTCCCCACCCAAATCTCATCTAGAATTGTCCTCCCATAATTCTCCTGTGTCATGGGAGGGACCTGGTGGGAGATAATTGAAATCATGGGGTCGGTTCGCCCATACTGTTCTCCTGGTAGTGAATAAGTCTCACGAGATCTGACGGTTTTATCAGGGGGTTCCACTTTTGCATCGTCCTCATTTTTCTCTGGCCACTGCCATGTAAGAAGTGCCTTTCACCACCCTCTATTATTCTGAGGCCTCTTCAGTCATGTGGAACTGCAAGTCCAATTAAACCTCTTTTTCTTTCCAGTCTGGGGTATGTCTTTATTGGCAGTGTGAAAATGGACTAATACAGTGCACCAATAGGGAAAACATATTTGTAAGGTATTTGGCCAAAAAAGCATTGATATCCAGATCATTAAAATCAAAATTGGCCAGACGTGGTGGCTCATGCCTGTAATCCCAGCACTTTGGGAAGCTGAGATGGGTGGATCACCTGAGGTCAGCAGTTCGAGAGCAGTCTGACTAACATGGAGAAATCCTGTCTCTACTAAAAATACAAAATTAGCCGGACGTCGTGGCACTTACCTGTAATCCCATCTACTCAGGAGGCTGATGTAATCCCATCTACTCAGGAGGCTGAGGCAGGAGAATCGCTTGAACCCGGGAGGCAGAAGTTGTGGTGAGCCGCGATCATGCCATTGCACTCCTACGTAGGCATCAAGTGCAAAACTCCATCTAAAAAAAAAAAAAAAAAAAAAAAAAAAAAAAAAAAAAACCACAAGTCAGCAAGGAGAAACCAAAGACCCAACAGACATATGGGCCAGGAGCTATTCACAGAGGAGGAGACCCGAAGGGCTGGGAAACACAAGGCATGCATTCAGCTGCACAGCAAAATCTAGGAACAATATCAGAAAGTGAGATAACAAATATCGATGAAGATGAGTGAAGACGGATGTGGGCACTGCTGGCGAGGGGCATAGTGAGGTCTCCAGCCCCAAGGTCATCTGGCTGTGCTTCCTAGGAAGGAAGGGCTGACAACAGACCTGTCCCAAAACCCCAAGCCTCACCAGGCTATGTGCAGGCCTTGGACCAGAACATCAGCATCACCTTGGGGTGGGGGTTGAAGGGGGCGTTGCGCATCCTCTGCTCACCAGAAATGCAGGATTCTAGATTCATTTGGAAGATATTGTTGAAGGAAAAAGCAACTTTCAGGAGAGTATGTACAGACTGATATTTGTATAAAATTGCAAAAACAGACCAAAGAGAACTATCCATTCCTCATGGACAGGCACACTAGGTATTAAACATGGATGGGAAGACACATATTGACTTCAGAATAGTGGGGAGGGAGACGGTAGCTGGACTAGAAAAGGGATATATAACTCGAGTGTCAGCGTGAACATTATGGCTGAATCCGTAGTTTTCTTCCCTTAAACTCCGAGCAAATGCATCCAAAAGCTACCACGTTTGAATTTTAACTGGGAGGTACATGAAAGTTTGATGTCATTATCCCCTACATAGTCCTGTGTGTTTGTAATGTTGAGACATATTTTTTAAACACTTGACACAGCATGAAAGGAAGCTTGCCTGCATGGTAACAATGGTTATCTTTAGGTAGCAGAATTCAAGACTGCTTCTTTTTCTTTTTTTTCGTGCTTGTATATTATCTCTATTTCCCTGTGTGAGGATTTAAGACTGTTGTGTTGAAAAGGCTAGTATTCTAACTCCATGCATCATAAGCATAAACCATGCCCTGGCTGGCAGGACGGGGTAGAGGGAGCATGTCTATTCACCTGGCCAGCCCCAGGCAACTCTGCAGAGAAAGACACAGGCACTTCCCCTCTGCAGCCAAAGAGTTAAGAAGGCTTGATGTGAAATGAATCATTCCAGGGGAGCTAAATCCCGGCCTTATCTAATTCTGTATCCTGAGGCTGACTAATTTAAACTCAAAAATAAAATAAACATCATCTTTAAATAGGGATTAAATACTCAACGGGCTCCCTAGTTGAACAAACTGAGATACATTTTATGGTATGGATTCAGGGGGCCCGGGGTGGGGCGAGGGGTGTCTGTGGGGATGCTCTCTGAGCTAAGGTGAGAAAATCGCCAGTGCTTCTGGATTCCGGAGTGCATTCACCTTTAGCTTTTTTCTGGATACCCGCAGAAAACCAAAGAGCCACACTGTGGCAGGATCTTCACACAGGAAGTGGGCTTTTGCCCTGTGTCCCTGAGGGAGAAGGGATTAGTGGAGGGAGTAGGTGAAGAGTTTGGAGGAAGTCCCTGATGTTCCTAGAAAACAGTAGGAAAGAGATTCCCTTGCCTGGGCATTGTTCGCAAATAGGAGACAAGAGCATGAACTAAAAACAGAGACTCCCGGCTCCCTCCATGTTCCCTGAGTTCAGAAGGGAATCCAGGGAGGTGAGGCAAGGAAAACATTGAGGGGCTGACATGGGCCTGGAGGGACCCACGAACCTGAGTCAGGCATGAGAGTGGGCAGCTGGTGGATTCTTCCAGGTCTGCATCACAAAGCCATGCGGACATCCCAAGAACAAGCCATGTCTGCAGAGGCCTCTACTGCATCCCTGCCTCGTGGGCACAATGTCACAGAACAGAATTACATCATGTGGGAGACCATGGGCAGTGTGGTTGTCATAATGGAGCTGGACCCAGAAAGTCCCAGACCCAGGTACAGCTATGTCTCTGCTATAGTCAATGTTTTGTGCCCCTAAAATCCGTGTGTTGAAACCTAACCCCTGATAGGTTAGGTTTGAATTAGGAGGAGGCAAAGACTTTAGGAAGTGATTTCATCATGAAAGCAAAGACCCCATGAATGGGATAAGTGGCCTTGTAAAAGGGAGCCAAGGGAGCTTGTTCTCCCCTTCCACCATGTGAGGACACAGCTAGGAGGTGCCTTCTATAAGGAACAGGCCCTCAACAGACACTACCTTGACCTTCCACTTGCCAGCATCCAGACCTATGAGACATAAATTTCTGCTGCTTATAAGCCCCCTAGGCTAAGGTATTTTGTTACGGTAGCCCAAATGGAATAAGACAGCCTCTGACCATCTTGAGCAACTCACTTATCTGCTGAACTCTCCACAGATTTAACTGTGATGAAATCCCTTCAACAGATGTATATTGAACACCTGCTGTGTATAAGGACACACTGTGTTATTGGATAGGGTATAAAGCAAGTCACAGTTCCCCAGAGGTAGGCCCTGCAATAGCTGAATAGCAAACCCAAGTTGCTGTGGCCAATGGGGGAAGGGGTGGGTGTCAGAGAAGAAGAGAACATGCTAGAGTCCATGTCTGCAGCAATATTGGAACGTCTAATGGATGGTTACCAAAGTGGTGACTTCTCATCTTCTTACAAAAACTCATAGTTGTCCCTGTGTAAAGTCTTCCCAGAAGTGCAGGGCAGTTGAGAATATGCAGATCAGAAAAGAGAAGAGGACAGACAGAACACATTGTTGGCATCAGCAGCCACGGACTTCTTGCAGAAAGGAAAGCATTTCTCCTGGATCCCTCGGTAGCAGATAAACGTACTGAAATACATTTGTTGGCTATTTGATACACGGACTTTGAACATTTGCAGACCGAGAGGCTGAGAATCTTCTCCAACCAGATGGTGTGGGGCGTGGAAGTACAGAAAGGGATAAAATGAGGAGGAAAACAAAGCAATGAGAAGGGAGCTCTCAGCATAACCAACACAGAGACCTGGGTCTCTGCTACGAACAATACAAGCTAATGTATAATTATTGCAGGTCTGCAAACAGCAGGCTTTCCATATCACATGTGACAATCTCTGATGACAAACCTGTGTGACAGGTATTGTCAGAGGCAGAGAGTTGCTAAATAATCACACACAACTGGTGGAATGCCGGAGAGTTTGGTTTTAATTGGTCATATTCCTGTTTGCTTTCTATTTGTCCCATCTGTAGTTTCTTCTCCTTTTCTTCTTTCTCTGACTTCTTTTGAATTTGTTGAGTATTTTTATTTCATTTAATCTTGTTTTTTGGCCTTTTACGTCTAACTATTTTTGCTTCATTTGGTTTTCAGTTTTAATCATTGCTTTATGGTTTATGGTATATCATATGGTTTGGATCTGTGTCCCTACCCAAATCTCATGTGGAAATGTAATTCCCAATGCCAAACGTGGGGCCTGGAGGGATGTGATTGGATCATGGAGCCAGTTTCTCATGGTTTAACATCATCCTCGCTTGGTACCACATAGCGAGTGAGTTCTCACAAGATCTGGTTGTTTAATAGTGTGTGGCAACTCCCCCTCTCTCTCTTCCTCTTGCTCCAGTCACATAAGATGCGCCTGCTTCCCCTTTGCCTTCTGTCATGATTGTAAGCTCCCTGAGGCCTCCCCAGAAGCCGAGCAGATGACAGAATCTCGTTTCCTGTGCAGCCTGCAGAACTGTGAGCCAATTAAACCTCTTTTCATCATAAATTCCCCAGTCTCAGACATTTTTTTTTTTTTGAGACCTAGTCTCACTCTGTCTCCCAGGCTGCAGTGCAGTGGTGCGGTCTCAGCTCACTGCAACTTCCGCCTCCCTGGTTCAAGTGATTCTGCTGCCTCATCCTCCCAAGTAGCTTAGCTGGGACTACAGGCATATGCCACCAAGCCCACCTAATTTTTTTTTGTATTTTTAGTAGAGACAGGTTTCACCATATTGGACAGGATGGTCTCAATTGCTTGAACTCATAATCCACCCGCCTCAGCCTCCCAAAGTGCTGGGATTACAGGCGTAAGCCACCATGCCCAGCCGCAGTCTCAGACATTTCTTTTTTTTAATTTATTTATTATTATGTTTAAATTATTATTATTGTACTTTAAGTTTTAGTGTACATGTGCACAATGTGCAAGTTTGTTACATATTAATACATGTGTCATGTTGGTGTGCTGCACCCATTAACTCGTCATTTAGCATTAGGTATGTTTCCTAATACTATCACTACCCCCTCCCCCCAATCCACAACTGTCCCTGGTGTGTGATGTCCCCCTTCCTGTGTCCATGTGTTCTCATTGTTCAATTCCCACCTATGAGTGAGAACAGGAGGAGTTTCGTTTTCTGTCCTTGCGGTAGTTTGCTGAGAATGATTGTTTCCAGCTTCATCCATGTCTCTATAAAGGACATGAACTCATCAATTTTTATGGCTGCGTACTATTCCATGGTGTATATGTGCCACATTTTCTTAATCCAGTCTATCATTGTTGGACAGTTGTGTTGACTCCAAGTCTTTGCTATTGTGAATAGTGCCGCATAAACATATGTGTGCATGTGTCTTTATAGCAGCATGATTTATAATAATTTGGGTATATACCCAGTAATGGGATGGCTGGGTCAAATGGTATTTCTAGAAGAATCGCCACACTGACTTCCACAATGGTTGAGCTAGTTTACAGTCCCACCAACAGTGTAAAAGTGTTCCTATTTCTCTGCATCCTCTCCAGCACCTGTTGTTTCCTGACATTTTAATGGTCTCCATTCTAACTGGTGTGAGATGGTATCTCATTGTGGTTTTGATTTGCATTTCTCTGATGGCCAGTGATGATATTGTGGTTTTGATTCACATTTCTCTGATGGCCAGTGATGATGAGCATTTTTTCATGTGTTTTTTGGCTGCATAAATGTCTTATTTTGAGAAGTGTCAGATATTTCTTTATAACAGTACAAGAACAGACTAATACAGTATATGTATTTAACTTAGCATTGGCTGCCATCAACATTATACGACTTCACATAGAGGATAAGAACCTTAAAACAGTGTCCATTCATTTCCCTCCTTTTGGGTTTTGTGTTGTTGTTTTCATGCATTTTACTTCTATAAGTGCTGTAAACTCACATTAATTTGTTATCATTTTTTGCCTTAGACTGTCAATTATCTTTTAAAAATGCTTTTTAATGTTGTATTTTTGCTCACACATTTGCCATCTCTGGTGCTCTAGATTCTTTTGTTTACATCTGGACTTCCATCTGGTTTCACTTTCCCTCTGCCTGAAGGATTTCCTTTAATATTCCTTGTAGTGAGGACTTGCTGGTAATGTATTCCTCAAGTTTTCAATGTCTGAAAGTCTTTATTGCACTATCATCTTTGAAAGATATTTTTGCTGGATGTAGAATTCTAGACTGACAATCGTTTCATCCTTAAGTATTTTATAGAAGTCACTCTTACTATCCTCTGGTATGCATTGTTTCTGTTTTTTTTTTTTTTTTTTTTGAGACAGGGTCTTGCTCTGTCACCCAGGCTGCAGTGCAGTGGCATGATTTCAGCTCACTGAAACCTTTACTTCTTTGGTTCAAGAAATCCTCTCACCCCAGCCTCCCAAGTAGCTGGGACTACAGGCATGCGCCACCACACCCAGCTAATTTTCGTATTTTATGTAGAGGCCAGGTTTTGCCATATTGTCCAGGCTGGTCTAGAACTCCTGGGCTCAAGTGATCATCCTGCCTTAGCCTCCCAAAGTGCTGGGATAACAGACATGTGCCATTACATCTGGCCTTGCGTTGTTTCTAACCAGATGTCTGCCATCTTTTTTTTTTGAGACAGAGTCTCACTCTGTTGCCCAGGCTGGAGTGCAATGGCACCATCTCAGCTCACTGCAACCTCCGCCTCCCGGGGTCAAGCGATTCTCCCTGCCTCAGCCTCCTGAGTAGCTGGGGTTACAGATGCGTGTCACCATGCCCTGCTAATTTTTGTGTTTTTAGTAGAGACGGGGTTTTGCCATGTTGCCCATGCTGGTCTTGAACTCCTGGGCTCAAGTGATCATCCTGCCTCAGCCTCCCAAAATGCTGGGATTACAGGTGTGAGCCACCACGCTAAGCCCATTTTCATCTTTGTTCCTCTCTGTATACTGTCCTTTTCCCTTTGGTAACTTTTCAGATTTTTCTCTTTGTCACTGGTTTGGGGCAATTGGATTATGATGTGCTTCAGTGTTTCATCCTTATGTCTCTTGTGCTAAGGGTTCCTTGGTTCTTAGATCTCTGGGATTACAGTTTTTCTCAAATTTAAATTTTTTCAGCCACAGTTTTTTGAAATATTTTTTCTTCTACTCCTCCCCACCTTCTTCAGGAACTCCAATTAAACATATATTAGTCCTGTTGGTGCTGATTTTCTGTTCAATTTTTTCCATTATTTTCTCCATGTTCCATTTTTGATAGTTTCTACTGCTACATCTTCAGGTTGACTAATCCTCTTTTGTATAATATCTACTCTATTTTAAGTGCCATTTAGTATATTTTTCATCTCAGACATTGTATTTTTCATCTCTAAAATTTCAAGCTGGGTCTTCCATGTCTCTACTTCCATGTTCTAGCTTCCCTTTACTTTCTTCTTGTGGAATGTTATCATTACAATAACTGTTTTAATATCATTGCTTACTAATTCCATCTTATTTGCCATTTCTGCATCTATTGATCAAGTTTTCTTCTCATTATTGAGACATTTCCTTTTTCTTCACATGCCTGGTAATTTTCAGCTGGATGGCAGACAACATGAAATATATCTTATTGTGTGTTGGATATTGTTGGGTTCCTATAATATTATTGAGCTATGTTCTAGGATGCAGTTAAATTATCTGGAAAGATTTTTGTTCTTTGAGGGTTTTCTTTGAGGTCTTGTTAATTAGGACCTTAGCAGCCTCGGCCTAGATCTAATCTTCCGCACTGCTGAGGCAATTCTTTTCTGAGTGTTCCATCCAATCGTCTGGAAAGTATAAGATTTGTCCACTGTTGCTGGTGGGAACACCAAATATGCCTGGTTCTGTGGGAGGTTCAAGCATTGTTCTTTCTGTTTCCTTCAGGTATTTTTTCCCCCAGACTTGTAGTTTACACACATACATGTGCTGATCAGTATTTAACTGAAGACTGGAGAGTTTTTGTTTTGTGACTTTGTCCTTTTCATGACCTGAATACTCTGCCCTGCAGAGTTTATCTGAGCTTCTTTGGTCTCCCCGGACTCCAGCTTCATCTACTCAACACGGGACAATCACCAGGCTCAGCCTGTGTTCTCCATCCCTGAGCTGTGGCCTAGAAATGGTCTCCACTCCCTGATTCCTTTCTGTTCACCACACCTTGGCAGCCCAGAGTCACGAGAAACTCTAGGCCATGTGGCAGAATGTGCACTACCCCACTTCACCACACTGTACTCTCTCCATCCAGTGCTGGCTGCAGCCACGCTGTCTCACAGTCCAGAATGCTAGCCAGAGACCAAGCATTCTGCAGTGCCTTGGCTGGGGCCCACAGATAAGGATGGCCAAGCAGTGCTCCCAGAAAACCAGCAGATGCCATCAATTGGTTTTACATCCGCCAGTCACTGAGAATCTCTGGACACCAGAAGTGTCCTCTGTTACCAGAGATGAACTCTCAAGTGAAGACTCCAGAAGGCCCTGAAATGTGGGCAGGCTCCCATCATTGTCTATCAGTGGCCACAAGGACAAACACTCTTTCCATGGCTGTTGAGATGTCTAGCACACTTGGGACTCTGGAAAGCCACTTTTCAATTTTATGCCTTAGCTGGGCTCTCCATTTACCTCAGGTCCAGCAGTGCACATTATGGGGGACACCACTGGGTGCTGGGATGAGAATGGCACTTGGCATTTGAGCTAGGATTGAGAGCCCACTGCTCTCTTCCCCCACCAGGCAGCAGCCTGTTACCATCTCTGGCTTCTGTCCCCTTACCAGTCTCCCCTGCTACAATTGCATTTCTGGCAGGCAGTGGATCAGGAAAGCACTGGCAGTGGAGAACCACTACTGGCCAAGCATTCCAAACCTGAGAGCAGAACAGGAGTACAGCAGTGCTGAGGTGAACTTGACAGAGAACTTTGAGACCATGAAGGAAGCCAACACTTCCAACTTACCACAACCTGCCTCTCCCATAGATTTATTGTAGACCAACTCAACCATCTCCATGTCAACAAGAAATGGTCCTCACTCTAAGCCATCACCCTTGGATTTAGATCATGGGACTGTCCTGTCTTTAGTATGGAAATGAAAAGCTTTAATTTCCACAAAAATGTAAGGTTTTGGGCTACAGCCTTATTACAACAAAGAAATATGAGCATAGTGGTCTACAGATGGAATATCTGGGGCTCTAAACAAACTGCTTCTTGAAAGTATAATCGCTGTCTTTTTGTCTGTTTCTTTAGCGTGGTAGGAAAATATCAGAAATTTCTTTGGTCATAGGGAATATAAACCATAGTTTGAACAAAAGCAGCAATAAAGCTACAAACTATTTTTTGGTGTATTTGCTTAAGTATAAGATAGCTGATTGGGGCTTTATCATGTAATGTTAGTTTGCTTAGTTTTCATTAAGTTTGTTAAACTTGAATTGTGAATAAATTTATGGCTGATTCATATTGTAATTAAACTGCACATTGACATAAACTGTACATTAAAAGTTGCTGCCGATTGTCATCCAAAATAATACTTAGGTAAAACAAAAAATACTATAAACCAATGTCAAGGAACCTACCCTAAAATAAAAATACAATTAACATGGAATTGCAAAACCAGAATGGGAGAAATATTTACCCTTAAAATCTTGTTTGGAACATTGATATAACACTAGAAAATAATTTTTCTAAATAACTACTATGTTCAACTGTGACTGTGCATCTGTGAAAACCAGGCATTTTGAATCATTGCCTTGTAGTGTGTGGCAGTACAATTTTACAGAAATACACTACAATAATTAATGAAATTCTCTAATGGGAAGATTTAAGTGAATAAGTATCTACACTATAAATATTTGTAATATTGGTGCTATTATTTCACAAAATAAAAAAGCTGTATTACAGCCTTTAAAAGCAAATAATAGCCTTACATTTCTAAATAAAGAAAAAAGATAAATTTTATGAAATATGGTTAAAAGTAATTGATAAAATAAAAATTGGGGCACAAATTATAGTTTGGACAGAGGTTGAAAAAAGTGGATGAAAATTTTAATGAGCCCTTTTTGCCTGCACTAAACTTAATCTTATAGGAGAACATTATAATATATATAGGTTTCCTGCTGGCTATCTAATTTACTTTTCACACAATGTATAAATCCTAGCCTAATGGTCTTAATATTTGAACCTAAAATAACACACAAACATACAAGAGAACAAAATAAGGAAGAAATGTATGGAGACAGTGACATTATCAAAGTGGTGGAATAGGGGGTCCCTACGTTTGTATTGACCTGCAGCAATAAAAACTAGTCAGCCATCCGTCAACAAAAATAACTTTATGAGAGATCCAGGCACAGTGGCTCATAACAGTAATCTCCTCCATTTAAGAGCCTGAGGCAGGAGGACTGCCAGGCCAGGAGTTCAAGAACAGCCTGGGCAATATAGTGAGCTTTGGGATACAGGGCCTTATGAAACCTCGCTAAAACCCAAGATCGAAAAGGGTCATTTTGAGAAGGCAGGCCCTTTGGTTAATAAGGGGTCATATTATCCAAAGCAATCTGTAAGTTAACTCAAATCCCTATCAAAATCCCTGTCCCAAATTTTATAGTAATAGAAAATGTAAGCCTACAATGTAGGCTGAATGGCCAAACCAATCATGATTAATAAGAAAAAAGCTGGGGACAACATACTCGTGACTCACACAAAACAGTTCAAAAGTCACTGTTTGTAGATAAAATGGGGACACCCTGCTAGGTACTCAGTGGAAGCCACACTCGCCCACACATCTGCTATTAGGCCCAGCATATAGCAGAACCTGCCCTAGTGCTTGCTCCACAGAACAAAGCCATGAAGACAATCCAGCCTGCCGAAAAACATGACAGAACTCACAACCACACGTGCTCCTGGCAACAAGCCCACTAAAGGTAAAACTCACTCCAGATTCGGCAGCGACCTTGTGATGCAGCTACAAGCCTTTTTACTGCAAACCCAGTAAAGATCTCATCAGTCTTGAGACCCAAAAGGTGAAGATCTTTACCTACTAAAACCAGTTTATAAAAATGAAAAGAGATGGCTGGGCACGGTGGCCCAAACCTGTAATCCCATCATTTTGGGAGGCCGAGGTCAGGCGTTCAAGACCAGCCTGGACAATATAGTGAAACACTGTCCCTAATAAAAATACAAAAATTAGCCGGGCATGGTTGTTGGCGCCTGTAATCCCAGCTACTCGGGATGCTGAGGCAGAGAATTGCTTGAACCCAGGAGGTGAAGGTTGCAGTGAGCCAAGATCGTGCCACAGCACTCCAGCCTGGGTGACAAAGCGAGACTCCATCTCAAAAACAAAACAACAACAACAAAAAAAAAAAAAAAAGAAAAGAGTTGTTTGCTCCTTCAAATGCACAAACACCAATGCAAGTCTATATTATGCCCATTCTAACGGTTCTATTTTAACATAGAACTGGAAGTCCTACATAGAATAATTAAGTCCTACGTCAAAAAATTAAGCAAGAGAAGCTAAAAGATCCAAATTGAAAAGAAGAAATAACGTCACTGTTTGTAGATGACATATTATATATAAAAACATAAATAATACATTTAAATAGTGCATTTAATTCATCTATATATAAATAGTGCATCTAATAAATGCACTCAGTAAAGAAGCAGAATATACAATTAACATACAAATATCAGTTTTGTTTCTATATGCTAGCAACAAACCAATAAAAAAGAAAAAAAAATCTCATTTACAATAGCAACAAACTAATAGATTTCTTAGCAATAAATTTAACCAGTGTGGTGAAAGATCTTTACAATAAAAAATAAAATTTTAAAAAATTTAAAAAAATACAAATAAATGTAAACATATTATATGTTTATGGATTAGAAGAATATTGTCTAAAAGCCATATTATCCAAAGCAATCTGTATATTAATTCAACTTCCTATCAAAATTCCTGTGCCACTATTTACAGTAATAGAAAATAAATTCTGCAATGTATATAAAACTATAAGAAATATTGAAAGGCAAAAGCAATCATGAGGAATAAAACGAAATCTGGGGACATTATACTTTATTATTTAAAACTACATTTCAAGACTACAGTAAACATAACAGAATGGTACGTTTATAGGAACCCACACAAAAACCAATGGAACAGAATACAGAGCCCAGAAGTAAAACTATGCATCTAAAGTTAATCTTTGACAAGGGCACTATGAATACACAATACAAAAAGTGTAGCCTTTTCAATACTTCGTGCTGGGAAAACTGGATACTCACAAGCACAATAATAAAACTTGGTAATATTTCTTACGCCAGACACAAAAATTGACTTAAGACAAATTTAATACATAAATTCTTAAAAGAAAATATTTTAAAAAGCGTAGGAAAAGCCTCCATGATACTGGCCTTTGCAATTTTTTTTAAATATAACATCAAAAGTACAGCAATAATACCAGACATAAAGTTGTGGTGTATTAAACTATTGTGGACAGCAAAAAATAAGAAAACATTTAAGATGGGATAAAATATTTGCAAATCATATATGATAAAAGGATAGTATTCAAAATATAGCAGAAACTCATACAAATCAGAAGCTAAACAATAATAATTATAATACCCAACTAAAAAATAGGCAAAAGACTAAACATTATTTTTTAATATTATTATACTTTAACTTTTAGGGTACATGTGCACAATGTGCAAGTTTGTTACATATGTATACATGTGCCATGTTGTTGTGCTGCACCCATTAACTCGTCATTTAGCATTAGGTATATCTCCTAATGCTATCCCTCCCCCCTGCCCCCACCCCACAACAGTCCCTGGTGTGTGATGTTCCCCTTCCTGTGTCTATGTGTTCTCATTGTTCAATTCCCATCTATGAGAGAGAACATGTGGTGTTTGGTTTTTTGTCCTTGAGATAGTTTGCTGAGAATGATGGTTTCCAGCTTCATCCATGTCCCTACAAAGGACATGAACTCATCATTTTTCATGGCTGCATAGTACTCCATGGGGTATATGTGCCACATTTTCTTAATCCAGTCTATCATTGTTGGACATTTGGGTTGGTTCCAAGTCTTTGCTATTGTGAATAGTGCCACAATAAACATATGTGTGCATCTGTCTTTATAGCAGCATGATTTACAATCCTTTGAGTATATACCCAGTAATGGGATGGCTGGGTCAAATGGTATTTCTAGTTCTAGATCCCTGTGGAAATGCCACACCGACTTCCACAATAGTTGAACTAGTTTACTGTCCTACCAACAGTGTAAAAGTGTTCCTATTTCTCCACACCCTCTCCAGCACCTGTGGTTTCCTGACTTTTTAATGATTGCCATTTTAACTGGTGTGAGATGGTATCTCATTGTGGTTTTGATTTGCATTTCTCTGATGGCCAGTGATGATGACCATTTTTTTATCTGTTTTTTGGCTGCATAAATGTCTTCTTTTGAGAAGTGTCTGTTCATATCCTTTGCCCACTTTTTGATGGGGTTGTTCGCTTTTTTCTTGTAAACTTGTTTGGGTTCATTGTAGATTGTGGATATTAACCCTTTGTCAGATGAGTAGATTGCAAAAATTTTCTCCCATTCTGTAGGTTGCCTGTTCACTCTGATGGTGGTTTCTTTTGCTGTGCAGAAGCTCTTTGGTTTAATTAGATCCCATTTGCCAATTTTGGCCTCTGTTGCCATTGCTTTTGGTGTTTTATACATGAGTTCCTTGCCCATGCCTATGTCCTGAATGGTATTGGCTAGGTTTTCTTCTAGTGTTATTATGGTTTTAGGTATAACATGTAAGTCTTTAATCCATCTTGAATTAATTTTTGCATAAGGTGTAAAGATGTGATCCAGTTTCAGCTTTCTAAATATGTCTAGCTAGTTTTCCCAGCACCATTTATTAAATAGGGAATCCTTTCCCCATTGCTTGTTTTTCTCAGGTTTATCAAAGATCAGATAGTTGTAGAACTGTGGCACAATTTCTGAGGGCTATATTCTGTTCCATTGGTCTATATCTCTGTTTTGGTGCCAGTACCATGCTGTTTTGGTGGCTGTAGCCTTGTAGTATAGTTTGAAGTCAGGTAGCGTGATGCCTGTAGCTTTGTTCTTTTGGCTTAGGATTGACTTGGTGATGTGGGCTCATTTTTGGTTACATATGAACTTTAAAGTAGTTTTTTTCAATTCTGTGAAGAAAGTCATTGTTAGCTTGATGGGGATGGCATTGAATCTACAAATTACCTTGGGCAGTATGGCAATTTTCACAATATTTATTCTTCCTACCCATGAGCATGGAATGTTCTTCCATTTGTTTGGATACTATTTTATTTCATTGAGCAGTGGTTTTTAGTTCTCCTTGAAGAGGTCCTTCCCATCTCCTGTAAGTTGGATTCCTAGGTATTTTATTCTCTTTGAAGCAATTGTGAATGGGAGTTCACTCATGATTTGGCTCTCCGTCTATTATTGGTGTATAAGAATGCTTGTGATTTTTGCACATCGATTTTTTATCCTGAGACTTTGCTGAAGTTGCTTATCAGCTTAAGGAGGTTGTGGGCTGAGATGATGGGGTTTTCTGGATATACAGTCGTGTCATCACAAACAGGGACAGTGTGACTTCCTCTTTTCCTAATTGAATGCTCTTTATTCCCTTCTTCTGCCTAATTGCCCTGGCCAGAACTTCCAACACTATGTTGAATAGGAGTGGTGAGAGAGGGCATCCCTGTCTTGTGTCAGTTTTCAAAGGGAATGCTTCCAGTTTTTGTCCACTCAGTATGACATTGGCTGTAGGTTTGTCATAGATAGCTCTTATTATTTTGAGATACGTCCCATCAATACCTAATTTATTAAGAGTTTTTAGCATGAAATGTTGAATTTTGTCAAAGGTCTTTTCTGCATCTATTGGGTTAATCATGTGGTTTTTGTCTTTCATTCTGTTTACATGCTAGATTACGTTTATTGATTTTCGTATGTTGAACCAGCCTTGTATCCCCAAGGATGAAGCCCACTTGACCATGGTGGGTAAGCTTTTTGATGTGCTGCTGGATTCGGTTTGCCAGTATTTTATTGAGAATTTTTGCATCAATGTTAATCAAGGATATTGGTCTAAAATTCTCTTTTTTGGTTGTGTCTCTGTCCGGCTTTGGTATCAGGATGATGCTGGCCTCATAAAATGAGTTAGGGAGGATTTCCTCTTTTTCTATTGATTGGAATAGTTTCAGAAGGAATGGTACCAGCTCCTCCTTGTACCTCTGGTAGAATTCGGCTGTGAATCCATCTGGTGCTGGACTTTTTTTGGTTGGTAAGCTATTAATTATTGCCTCAACTTCAGATCCTGTTATTGGTCTGTTCAGAGATTCAACTTCTTCCTGGTTTAGTCTTGGGACGGTGTATGTGTCAATGAATTTATCCATTTCTTCTACATTTTCTAGTTTACCTATATAGAGGTGTTTATAGTATTCTCTGATGGTACTTTGTATTTCTGTGGGATCCGTGGTGATATCCCCTTTGTCATTTTTTTTTTTTTTGCGTCTATTTGATTCTTCTGTCTTTTCTTCTTTATTAGTCTTGTTAGTGGTCTATCAATTTTGTTGATCTTTTCACAAAACCAGCCCCTGGATTCATTGATTTTTTGAAGGGTTTTTTTGTGTCTCTATTTCCTTCAGTTCTGCTCTGATTTTAGTTATCTCTTGCCTTCTAACCGCTTCTGAATGTGCTTGCTCTTGCTTCTCTTGTTCTTTTAATTCTGATGTTAGGGTGTCAATTTTGGATCTTTCCTGCTTTCTCTTGTGGGCATTTAGTGCTATAAATTTCCCTCTACACACTGCTTTGAATGTGTCCCAGAGATTCCGGTATGTTGTGTCTTTGTTCTCGTTGGTTTCAAAGAACATCTTTATTTCTGCCTTCATTTCGTTATGTACCCAGTAGTCATTCAGGAGCAGGTTGTTCAGCTTCCATGTAGTTGAGCGGTTTTGAGTGAGTTTCTTAATCCTGAGTTCTAGTTTGATTGCACTGTGGTCTGAGAGACAGTTTGTTATGATTTCTGTTCTTTTACATTTGCTGAGGAGTGCTTTACTTCCAAGTATGTGGTCAATTTTGGAATATGTGTGGTGTGGTGCTGGAAATAATGTATATTCTATTGATTTGTGGTGGCGAGTTCTGTAGTTGCCTATTAGGTCCGCTTGGTGCAGAGCTGGGTTTAATTCCTGGGTATCATTGTTAACTTTCTGTCTCGTTGATCTGTCTAATGTTGACAATGAGATGTTAAACTCTCCCATTATTTCTGTGTGAGAGTGTAATTCTCTTTGTAGGTCACGAAGGACTTGCTTTATGAATCTGGGTGCTCCTGTATTGGGTTCATATACATTTAGGACAGTTAGCTCTTCTTGTTGAATTCATCCCTTTACCATTATGTAATGGCCTTCTTTGTCTCTTTTGATCTTTGTTGGTTTAAAGTCTGTTTTATCAGAGACTAGGATTGCAACCCCTGCCTTTTTTTTTCCATTTGTTTGGTAGATCTTCCTCCATCCCTTTATTTTGAGCCTATGTGTGTCTCTGCACGTGAGATGGGTTTCCTGAATACAGCACACTGATGGGTCTTCACTCTTTTCCAATTTGCCAGTCTGTGCCATTTAATTCGAGCATTTAGCCCATTTACATTTAAGGTTAGTATTTTTAAGTGTGAATTTGACCCTATCATTATGATGTTAGCTGGTTATTTTGCTCGTTATTTGATGCAGTTTCTTCCTAGCCTTGATGGTCTTTACAATTTGGCAAGTTTTTGCAGTGACTGTTACTGGTTGTTCCTTTCCATGTTTAGTGCTGTCTTCAGGAACTCCTTTAGGGCATTTCTGGTGGTGACAAAATCTCTCAGCATTTGTTTGTCTGTAAAGGATTTTATTTCTCCTTCACTTATGAAGCTTAGTTTGGCTGGATGACATTCTGGGTCCAAATTCTTTTCTTTAAGAATGTTGAATATTGGCCTCCACTCTCTTCTTCCTTGTAGAGTTTCCGCTAAGAGATCTGCTGTTAGTCTGATGAGCTTCCCTTTGTGGGTAACCCGACCTTTATCTCTGGCTGCCCTTAACATTTTTTCCTTCATTTCAACTTTGGTAAATGTGACAATGTTGTGTCTTAGAGTTGCTCTTCTCGAGGAGTATCTTTGTGGTGTTCTCTGTATTTCCTGAATTTGAATGTTGGCCTGCCTTGCTTGATTTGGGAATTTCTCCTTGATAATATCCTGCTGATTGTTTTGCAACTTGGTTCAATTCTCCCCGTCACTTTCAGGTCCACCAATTAGACGTAGATTTGGTCTTTACACATAGTCCCGTATTTCTTGGAGGCTTTATTCGTTTCTTTTTATTCTTTTTTCTCTAAACTTCTCTTCACACTTCATTCCATTCATTTCATCTTCCATCGCTGATACCATTTCTTACAGTTGATCGCGTTGGTTACTGAGGCTTGTTTATTCATCACGTAGTTCTGGTGTCATGGTTTTCAGCTCCATCAGGTCCTTTAAGGACTTCTCTGCATTGATTATTCTAGTTATCCATTTGTCTAATTATTTTCAAGATTTTTAACTTCTTTGCCATTGGTTTGAACTTCCTCCTTTAGCTTGGAGTAGTTTGATCTTCTGAAGTCTTCCTCTCTCAACTCATCAAAGTCATTCTCTGTCTAGCTTTGTTCCATTGCTGGTGAAGAGCTGCGTTCCTTTGGAGGAGGAGAGGTGCTATGATTTTTAGAGTTTCCGGTTTTTCTGCTCCGTTTCTCCCCATCTTTGTGGTTTTATCTACCTTTGGTCTTTGATGATGGTGATGTACAGATGGGTTTTTGGGGTGGATGTCCTTTCTGTTTGTTAGTTTTCCTTCTAACAGTCAGGATCCTCAGCTGCAGGTCTGTTGGAGTTTGCTAGACGTCCACTCCAGATCCTGTTTGCCTGGGTATCAGCAGCGGTGTTTGCAGAACAGTGGATATTGTTGAACCAAAAATGCTGCTGCCTGATCGTTCCTCTGGAAGTTTTGTCTCAGAGGAGTACCCAGCCTTGTGAGGTGTCAGTCCAACCCTACTGTGGGGTGCCTCCTAGTTAGGCTACTTGGGGTTCAGGGTCCCACTTGAGGAGGCAGTCTTCCCATTCTCAGATCTCCAGCTGCATGCTGGGAGAACCACTACTCTCTTCAAAGCTGTGGGACAGGGACATTTATATCTGTAGAGGTTATTGCTGTCTTTTGTTTGTCTGTGCCCTGTCTCCAGAGGGGGAGCCTACAGAGGCAGGCAGACTTCCTTGAGCTGTGATGGGCTCCACCGAGTTCGAGCTTCCCAGCCACTTTGTTTACGTACTGAAGCCTGAGCAATGGCAGGCGCACCTCCCCCAGCCTCACTGCCACCTTGCAGTTTGATCTCAGACTGCTGTGCTAGCAATGAGTGAGGTTCCATGGGCATAAGTACCTCTGAGCCAGGTGCAGGATATAATCTCCTGGTGTGCTGTTTGTGAAGGCCATTGGAAAAGTGCAGTATTAGGCTGGGAGTGACCCGATTTTCCAGGTGCCATCTGTCACCCCTTTCTTTGACTAGGAAAGGGAATTCCCTGACCCCTTGCAGTTCACCAGTGAGGCGATGCCTCACCCTGCTTTGGCTTATGTGTGGTGCGCTGTACCTACTGTCTGGTACCCACTGACAGGCACTCCCCAGTGAGATGAGCCTGGTACCTTAGTTGGAAATGCATAAATCACCCATCTTCGTCACTCAAGCTGAGATTTGTAGACTGGAGCTATTCCTATTCGGCCATCTTGGCTCCAACGACCAACACTAAATATTTTTTACAAACATATTCAAATATCCAACAGGTGTGTAGAAAGATGCTAAACATTACCATTCATGAGAAAATTGCAAATGAAAAGATACCACTTTACAGCAGTTGGAATGGCTAATATAAAAAAAGAGATATGACAACTGTTAACAAAGATGTGACAAAATATTTCTGTACAGTCTTAATGAGTTGTAAACTGGAAGAGTCATTATGAAAATTAGTATGCAGGTTATTTTTTAAAAATTGAACTATCGTACAGTCCCGAAATTCCACTTCTCTCTGTAAACAAAATAAAATCAGCATCTCAAAAATAATCTGCACCCCTGTATTCAATGCAGCATTATTCACAACTGTCAAGAGTACTTTTTTAAAAACATAACTTATATGTAGATGCTGAATGGATAAGGAAAATGTGGTAAAATAGACAACTGAATATTATTCACCCATAAAAAAGAATGAAATTCTGCTATTTCAACAACATGAATAGACCTGGGTACATTATGCTATGCAAAATAAGCTGGGCACAGAAAAACAAACACTGTATTTTCTCACTTAAATTGAGAATTTAAAAAGCCTAAACACACAGAAGCAGAGAGTACAATGGTAATGACCAAGCCTGGAGGTAGAAAAAATGATAAGGTGTTCAAAGAGTACAAACTTTCAGTTATAAGATAAATAAGTTTTGGGGGTCTAATGTATAGCTTTAAAATGTAGTTAATAACAGTGTTTTGTATGCTTAAAATTTGCTACAACAATAGGAGACCTCAAGTGCTCTCACTACAAAATCATAACCCTGTGAGGTGATATAAATGTTCATCAACTTAATTGTATTAAACATTTTACAATATATATCTATGAAATTATTATAATGTAGACATGCATAATTATCCAATTTTTATTGGTCAAAAAATTAATGTTATGTACACATGCATATATTCACATAATTGTGTATATACACATATATAAAACATATAGATATATATCAATTACATATGTTGTTATATATATACTTGTTTGTGTATATATATATATACACACATACATATCAATGACAAAATCCTAGTAAGCTTCAAACTAAACAAGAGAAAATTATAAAATGATAAATATTAAAAAATCAGGAAACAAATGGGTATTTAATACATGCTCAGCAATATTCTAAGTTACTCAATGGCAAAGTACATGTTTTAAATGTAGAAAGTAGATACATTAAACCATACTACAGTTTAGGAATTATGGCACAGAATGTTTACAGCTTTAGCGTAAATACATACCAAAAACTTAAAATTTTGAAGTAAAATAACGTTAGGTTTTATTATATGGGGCAGAGGCTTAGTGTTCTGATAAAATTATTGAGTAGGAATTTCTGTAGAATCACATTTGAAACCTTCACAGGATATGAAATTATAAAGCAGAAAACATACGACATCTGGATGTGGTGTTTCTGCGATTTCTAAACCAAATCCCAATATCTCCACTACTCACACATTTTAGACAATACTCAAAATGGAAATTAGAAAATGTTTAACTAGAGTTCCTTAAAAATCACAGACAGTCCCATGTCCTCAAAAGCAATAAAAGAGCAAGCAGCCAGTTCCTCCAGTCCCTTGCAAGCCATGCAAAGGGTTTGATTTTCTTTGTAACTTAGATGAATGATCGTTGAAGGGGAAGTCCAGTCCTAGAAAACTGAAGAACATGGGGCAGAAGATGTTGGTCTCTAATAAAAGCAAAAGAAAGAAACCAGGGCTTCTCAGAAAAGATTTCCATTGGAGTATAGCTTCGCAAACCACACTTTAAGATCTGGCTTTCTCTTTGACCTTTGGAAATCTCATCTGTGTCATCTGCCTTATTCACTCCCACCTCTTTGGATGTTCGGCTACTATCTCCTGTCTCCTCACACTCTGGGGCTTTTTCTTTTTCTCAATGTAGGTGATCAGGTTTAGCTTAGAGAATAGCCAAGGAGTCTGTATTAGAAAAAGTAGCATGACTTATGCTGTGATTTTCCAATTACTACTTAGTACTGTGTTCAGTGGAAAAAAAAAAAGAACATTATAAAAGAGTCTAAAAATGTAATAACAAATACTATTTCCTCACAGAAACGTTATGATATTTAAAAACTTTTCTAAATTTGTGGGTCCTTAGCTTCACGACCCATTGCTGCTGAATCAAAACTTGGTGGTGGTTGGCTGGGCATGGTGACTCACACCGCTGATCCCAGCAATTTGAGAGGCCAAGGCAGGCATATCACTTAAGCCCGGGAGTTTGAGACAAGCCTGGGCAACATGGCGAGACCTAGTCTACGGGTTGAGGGTGGTGAGGAGGGGGAAAGGTGATGGTAATGGGAGGTGGTAATGCGATTATAAGGTGTGGGCAATCATATTTTGTACGTCTAAGTTTGTGGAGTTACCACTAATCTAAAATTAAGGATACATATCAGCTGAAGAAAGAAAAACATTTATGTCGAGATGAAACCTTCTCGTGGGGGTCCGCAGCTGCAATACCGCCAGGCGGCAGCATCCCACATCTTCTGCCTGGTTGCAGCCCCACCAGAAGCCTAGCTCCAGCTGGGGCGCTGTGGCAGGTACTAGACCCCAAAGGCGCAGGCTAGGGTTTCCTGCCCTCCAGGGTGTCTTCCCACTCCCCGGACCCCAGGCAATTCAATTCATTTATCAAGTGCCACTGCAAATGTCCAAGCTGGGGCAGCAGGTCCCATAGTTGCCAGCCAAGACCTCCGCTCCAGAACACGTGGGCTGCTTTCCCCAGGGGAAGGACGTTGTTTTTGCCAGCCACGAATAAATCCATCTCTGTGCACCCTGTTTCTCATTGCCACTGACTTCGTGTAAACTCAAGTCCTGAGGACACAAGAGAGACCCAGGCCTGGCCCCGTGGACACGCCTGGTGCCATGGCTTCCACCTGATGGACTGGTGCACTCTACAAATCTCAGGGACGTCCACACCTAGGAGACAGAAAGACCCTATGAAACACACCCCCAAAGCAACCAATCAATCCAAGAAAAAAAAACAAAACAAAACACGTCTCAGGGCTCCGTTGGTTTTCCCACTTGGGCGGTCGTGACCACCTGTTCTAGCCTGGCCCAAGCACCCTCCACCTCACCCTGGCCTGCTCAAAGTTGCCCTGTCTACCTGAGCGGAGCCTCCTTCTCCAAGGTTCTGTCTCTCTTGCTCTACAACTCCCTCGCCTTCTCCCTTTCTCTATTTCCCCCTCCACCTCTCGCTCTTCTGTCACCTTCTGTCTCTCTCCTCCTCCACCTTTCTCTCTCTCCCTACATTTCTATCTCTCCATCCCAGTCTCCCCAGCTGTCTTTCAAGCTGTGTCTGTGTCTTTGCCTGTATGTCCTTGTGTGTGTGTCCGTGTGTGTGCTTGTGTGCCTGTGTGCCTGCACCCGTGTGTATCTGTGTGTGTGTCGGGGTGGGTTTGCTCGTGGTGTTGGTGTGGTGTGTCTGGATGTCCGTCAGCCCCTCTTTCCCGGGATCAGGCTGCCGGGGCTCTAGTGCCAGCGTGGGTCAAATCAGGGCCTTCCTTTCCCGTTGGCCATGGGCGGTTACTCGTCGGGACAAGCGACGATTGTGTGGGCATTGTGAGAAAAAGG
The DNA here is from genome assembly GCF_028885655.2 of Pongo abelii. Taxonomy (NCBI): domain Eukaryota; kingdom Metazoa; phylum Chordata; class Mammalia; order Primates; family Hominidae; genus Pongo; species Pongo abelii. The sequence continues at coordinate 17,233,502 of NC_071997.2, read as the reverse complement.
GCTGGGCAGGCTGTTTGCCCCTGGGCAGCCCTGGCGTCTCTGGGTGTGTGGGGCAAGAGGGGGCCTTGCAGGAGGGGCAGTGAGGGATCCAAAAAATTTTTCTGCGGTAAGGCAGAGGACTGGAGGGGATCCCAGAACTGTGGGCCCCGGGCCCTGACGTCTCCGAGCACACCCTGTCCTGAGCCGGCGCAATGTGTTGGAAGCTCGGGAGCTCATGAGCTGGGCGAAGGCCTGGAGTGTCAGCGAAAGGGAGGCCTCCCGGTGGGCCTGGAGCCAGGGCAGGGGACTGAGGCATCACAGCCTGATGATGCATTCCTGTTTCCTGCAACATGGGGAGTCTCCAAAATGGCCTGTTTGGAAACTGCAAAGGAGAGTGAAGACAAAATGCCGCTTTTCCACTCTTCGCTGGAGGTTTCTGTGTCGCCACAGAGCTCGGGAAACAAACAGTCCACATGGTCACGCTTTCAGGGGCCAGAGACCAGTCATCAACAGGCCACCTTGCAGAGGGCAAAGGAACGTGGAATCCAGAATCATGGTTCACTCGGCTTGAGTGTGACTCCTTTGTGGATGGGAGTATCTGCCTCGTGCTCTGTTGCAGGCTTAGCGTGGGGATAGGCCATCTGTGAACCATGTGGATGAAAAACAGACAACCATTCGAGTCTCGGCTCTGCTCTTTGGGGAATTCGCTCATTCCTTGGGAGGTAGAATTCGTCTGAATCGCTCCCAGATGAAGTAACCCAGGCTGACAATCCCGAGGGCCGGTGAGGGCACCGTCGGCCTACACGGCCTTTGGCCGAGCACTCAGCCTGCACTGGGCACCCAACATTTTCCTAGAGTTCGAGGTCCTGCTGGTCCTGGAGGCAGAAGGCAGCTTTTCTCTTTGCCTTCCCTTCTCTGTTTCTTGCTCCTTTTCTCCCTCTGTACATCCTTCCCTCTATTCTTCCTTCTCTCCCTGTCTCCCTCCCTCTGTTCTTCTCTCCTTCCCACTCTCCCTCCATCCATACCTCCATTTCTCCCTCCTTCCCTCCCTCCATTCGTCTCTTTTTCTTTCCCTCCCTCCCTCCATCCCTTCCAAGTTCCCTCCGTTCATCCGTCCTTTCCTCCCTCTTTCACTCCTTCTCACTTTGTCTCCGTTCCTTTCCCCATCTCTGCCTGGCTTCCCTCCCGCCTAGAAAGAGCAGAACCACAGTTTGTGAGAGATCTCGGGGTCTAAATTTAGTTGCCAGGCAATCCACGTGATGCCAGGGAGTATGGCAGGGCACGGGTTCCTGAGTGATGGTGGAGCGGGGGGGCAGTGGAGTTGAGCCACAGAAAAGAGAGCAGGCCTGGCCACTTCCCCGGCCGGTGTTTCCCGGGGTGGAGGTCTCCGCCTACACCACTGAAGAATGCGGGGGCGGGGGGGTACAAGGCGTAGGGGGGCTGGCGAAGGGATGAGAGCCCTGCCTGGGCTGGTCCCAAACCCTAGCTGGCTGCCCACGGACCTGCGCATGGGCAGTAGACGGCCCATCTCTGAGTACCTGTGCTGGCTCTGAAATCCCTGAGATGCTCAGAAAAGGATGACAGCCCTCCTTTCTGTGGAGTCTCTTGCCGGACCTGGACTCAGGAATCCTAGACAGGTCAGCTGGAAGGGAAGACACAGGTCTCCATACTGAGCCAGAGGTTCACCGCGAATGAAGGGCCACCCCCCGTCCCTATCCTTTCCCAACCCTGCGTCCTAAAGCTCCTCCAACTGAGCCCAGTGTTCTTCCTGGCTGAGGAGTGGTTCCAGAAAAGTGGGCTCTTCCACGTCCTTAAACTCCCCCAGTGGCTCCATTGCTAGGAAAGGATGTGGCTTTTGTTGAAATTCTGGGGTCGACAGGAGTTCATATAGCCGGGTGGATACGAGTGCAGATGAACGCTCCAGCTCCAGGAGCGGTTGGGAGGGTGTCTGGATGGCTTACATCTGCTTCTGACACGCAGAGGCCTCCATGGGCGTGAGCTGCGGAGGTAGATGTGCTTTTGCTTAGCGTCCCCACGTGCCCTGGTGACTTGGAGACCCTGGCCCCAGCCCCAATACGGATTCATGTGGGACATGTGCGGTGCAAGCACACCTTGCTCCTGTGACTCAGCCTGAGAGGCTCAAGTTGTCCCACTAAGCAGGTACCCAGAAGGCCGCCTTGCTGTGGGTCCTGGTCCCCCTGCCATCTGTTTGACTCAGCATGAGCGGCCCAAGCTGTCCCATTGAGCACACACCCAGAATGCCACCATAGTGTGGATCATGGACCCCTGCCATCTCTTTGGGTGCTGAGGTCACCCAGGTGTCTGAGGGTTGGTCAGCGCCACTTCCGAAGGAGCCAGGACAGCAAACCCAAAATCCCCGTGTTCCACGGCAGGTTGGGAGATTCTTTCTGCCTGAGAAGCCTCTCTGAGCTATAGCAGAGGGGTGACAATTGCTGCCTGGCTAACGAAAGCCCCCTGTACCCCACGCCCTGGTGGGGGTGAAGGCGACCAAGGAGGGAGGGTGGCACCCTTGTGGGCCGCATTGCACAGGCCGTCTGTGTGCGTGGGTTCCCTGCCACCCTGGCCTGGATGCCTGAACCTTCGATTCTGACATGAAATCTGAATCCTGGACTCTAAAAGGCAGGTCTCTCTGGCCAGTTCAGGTAAGGGTTCCACTCAAAGCACACTGGCAGGGCATCTTTTTCGTTCAGGTTACAAACGAGTCCCTTTGCCGTCCTCATCCTCAGGCTTCCGCAGGGAAGGGGCTGTCAGAAGGTGTCAGGAGAGACATCACGGGGGCACCTGGCCAGAATTTCACAGAGAGACAAGGGCAGAGAGTGGCTGGCAGCTCCCGTGCACCTCTGTTGGCCTTTGTGCTTCATGCAGGTCCAGTCAGGAGTCCGACCCCGCCAGTGGCACGTATAAAGACCCACCAGCTTCACCCCTTCACGAGTATGCATGAGTACCCAAGGGCCATGGATAACCCGCCCTCTGAAGCCAGAGACCACAAACACAGGGCCATGTGTGGTAGGTGAAGGTGGGGCCAGATCGGCCAGGAAGGGGGGGCTTCCGGGGCTGTCTCTCTGAGTTCTCCAGAATTCTACGGAAACTGGAAGTTTCTCTCTGGGCTCACACACGATTTCAGGGAGAAACCACCTTCGAAGGGTGGAGTGTAGAACTGAACATCCATGATAGTCTTGAGTTTTCCATGCCCTCTCCGTGAAGGCGGCAATGCCTGTGGGTGTCGCTGTTGCCGTGATAGTCTCACACACGCAGGTGTGTGGATCGCATTCATTTTCTTTTTTTTTAATTTTATTTTTTTATTTCTGCCTCTTAAAGTCAATAATAAAGTCACAAGTGTAAAATGAATGCATTTAAAAACATAAAAATACATTTCAGTGACAAGAAGTATGCAATGATCATGAAAATCTACTGTACACTTTGCCAAAGTCAAAGAATGAAAGACATTACGGAAAACCCAATCTTCAAATATATCCTTAACAAAAACTCTCTCCTGCATAGTAAAAGCATCATCTAAACAGCAGTTCCAACATAGAAAAAAAAAAAAACTGCAGCGTAGATGGGACAGACAACTTTCCCCAGGTTTTCCAGTTAAAAACATGTGGTCACCAGGAATTCAAGGTAACTTCAAAAGCCACATTTAATTCATAATAAAATGAACATTTCTGACAGATGACAACAGTATGATACTGATTTTTTTCTTTCCTAGATACAAATCATATGGGGCATTTCTTAGCAGTTTAGTAATCATCTAAGAATAACTGTAGAAATAACCCCAATTCCACCATCCTAGCCACTGATATAAAAAAAATAACCTTCAATTGATACTGCCTTTCACATAACTAAAATATCCTCACTTACTTGGAACAATTTCATGCTTACACATGATCACAAACACTTGTTTTCAGATGTTGTGGAATTATTGGGGCTGAGATTTTTGAAACAATATCTTAATCTTAGCAGAGAGATAATAATCCTTTCACTATACTTTGATTGGGCTTCCTTAACCAAATCTGAGCAACTACTGTAATAATAATCCTGGTGGTAATCCATGATACTCTCAAATTTTTCCCTTTAAGAAATATATAATCCATGTAACTCTAGCAAATATGTTACATTGCACACTTTCTTAATAAAGAATGGCTGTTTCCAGGCCTTATTAGGAAAACAAACAAGCAAACAATGGCAATTACTACCTGTTTTTTATCACTGATAAGCTACAATAAAGATCAAATATGGACAGTTTAATTGTGTGATATTAAGTAAAAAATGAAAACCATTATAGTTTTACCAAAAGAAACATAAAAAAATATGGGAAGAAGTCAAATGAGCATAGCATGAGTCCCAAAGATTACACTATGATTCTGAACAGGATTTTCCAAACAAAAGGTATCTAGATACAATTTCTGTGAATATTTCTTGTACTAGAAAGATCCAAAGCAAGTGTAGGCTCAGCCCTACCTTGTCAAGGATAAATATTCAGGTAAACTAGAAGTTCCATCTAGTAAAGTGCATCCACTGACCAGGTCTACCATGGCCCTGCTACTTACAGACATCTAAGAAAGTGGCCTCACTCATGCACATTCACTTGTTCTGTGGCCTATCAAGGGTCACACATAACGATGATTTTGCTTTTTTAAAAAAAAGCAAATACTTTATACAGTGAACTATAGAAAAAACAATTCTAAATATAATTTAAAAATTCTAGAGAGTGGGCGCAGCCAAGATAGCCGAATAGGAACAGCTGAAGTCTACAGCTCCCAGCGTGACTGAGGCAGAAGATGGGTGATTTCTGAATTTCCAGCTGAGGTACTGGGTTCATCTCACTAGGGAGTGCCAGACAGTGGGTGCAGGAGAGTGAGTGCAGCGCACCGTGTGCAAGCCGAAGCAGGGCTAGGCATTGCCTCACTCAGAAAGTGCAAGGGGTCAGGGAGTTCCCTTTCCTAGTCAAAGAAAGGAGTGACAGATGGACCTGGAAAATCGGGTCACTCCCACCCTAATACTGCACTTTTCTGACGGGCTTAAAAAACGGCACACCAGGAGATTATATTCCGCACCTGGCTCGGAGTGTCCTACACCCACGGAGTCTCACTGATTGCTAGCACCGCAGTCTGAGATCAAACTGCAAGGTGGCAGCGAGGCTGGGGAAGGGGCGCTGCCTTTGTCCAGGCTTGCGTAGGTAAACAAAGCAGCCGGGATCTTCGAACTGGGTGGAGCCCACCACAACTCAAGGAGGCCTGCTGCCTCTATAAGCTCCACCTATGGGGGCAGGGCACAGACAAACAAAAAGACAGCAGTAACCTCTGCAGACTTAAATGTCCCTGTCTGACAGCTTTGAAGAGAGCAATGGTTCTCCCAGCCCGCAGCTGGAGATCTGAGATCGGGCAGACTGCCTCCTTAAGTGGGTTCCTGATCCATGAACTCCAAGCAGCCTAAGTGGGAGGCACCTCCCAAGAGAGGCAGACTGATACCTCACACGGCCGAGTACTCCTCTGAGTCAAAACTTCCAGAGGAATGATCAGACAGCAGCATTTGTGGTTCATGGAAATCTGCTGTTCTGCAGCCACCGCTGCTGTTACAAAGGCAAACAGCGTCTGGAGTGGACCTCTAGCAAACTCCAACACACCTGCAGCTGATGATACTGTCTGTTAGAAGGAAACTAACAAACAGAGAGGACATCCACACCAAAAACCCATCTGTACATCACCATCATCAAAGACCAAAAGGAGATAAAACCACAAAGATGGGGAAAAAACAGAGCAGAAAAACTGGAAACTCTAAAAAGCAGAGTGCCTCTCCTCCTCCAAAGGAATGCAGTTCCTCATCAACAACGGAGCAAAGCTGGAGGGAGAATGATTTTGACGAGTTGAGAGAAGTCTTCAGATGATCAAACTACTACGAGCTACAGGAAGAAATTCAAACCAAAGGCAAAGAAGTTAAAAAACTTTGAAAAAAAATTAGACGAATGTATAACTAGAATAAACAATAAAGAGAAGTGCTTAAAGGAGCTGATGCAGCTGAAATCCAAGGCTTGAGAACTACGTGAAGAGTGCAGAAGTCCCAGGAGCCAATGCAATCAACTGGAAGAAAGGGTATCAGTGATGGAAGATGAAATTAATGAAATGAAGCGAGAAGGGAAGTTTAGAGAAAAAAGAATAAAAAGAAACGAAGAAACCCTCCAAGAAATATGGGACTATGTGGAAAGACCAAATCTACGTCTGATTGGTGTACCTGAAATTGACGGGGAGAATGGAACCAAGTTGCAAAACACTCTGCAGGATATTATCCAAGAGAACTTCCCCAATCTAGCAAGGCAGGCCAACATTCAGATTCAGGAAATACAGAGAACACCACAAAGATACTCCTCGAGAAGAGCAAGTCCAAGACACATAATTGTCAGATTCACCAAAGTTGAAATGAAGGAAAAAATGTTAAGGGCAGCCAGAGAGAAAGGTCGGGTTATGCACAAAGGGTAGTCCATCAGACTAACAGTGGATCTCTCAGCAGAAACTCTACAAGCCAGAAGAGAGTGGGGGCCAATATTCAACATTCTTAAGGAAAAGAATTTGGACCCAGAATGTCATATCCAGCCAAACTAAGCTTCATAAGTGAAGGAGAAACAAAATACTTTACAGACAAGTAAACGCTGAGAGATTTTGTCACCACCAGACCTTCCCTAAAAGAGATCTTGAAGGAAGCACTAAACATGGAAAGGAACAACTGGTACCAGCAACTGCAAAATCATGCCAAATTGTAAAGACCATCGAGGCTAGGAAGACACTGCATCAACTAACGAGCAAAATAACCAGCTAACATCATAATGACAGGATCAAATTCACACATAACAATATTAAATTTTAATGTAAACGGACTAAATTCTCCAATTAAAAGACACAGACTTGCAAACTGGATAAAGAATGAAGACCCATCAGTATGCTGTATTCAGGAAACCCATCTCACGTGCAGAGACACACATAAGCTCAAAATAAAAGGATGGAGGAAGATCTACCAAGCAAATGGAAAACAAGAAAAGGCAGGGGTTGCAATCCTAGTCTCTGATAAAACAGACTTTAAACCAACAAAGATCAAAAGAAACAAAGAAGGCCATTACCTAATGGTAAAGGGATCAATTCAACAAGAAGAGCTAACTATCCTAAATATATATGCACCCAATACAGGAGCATCCAGATTCATAAAGCAAGTCCTGAGTGACCTACAAAGAGACTTAGACTCCCACACAATAATAATGGGAGACTTTAACACCCCACTGTCAACATTAGACAGATCAACGAGACAGAAAGTTAACAAGGATACCCAGGAATTGAACTCAGCTCTGCACCAAGTGGACCTAATAGACATGTACAGAAGTCTCCACTCCAAATCAACAGAATATACATTTTTTTCAACACCAAACATACTCAAAAATTGACCACATAGTTGGAAGTAAAGCTCTCCTCAGCAAATGTAAAAGAACAGAAATCGTAACAAACTGTCTCTCAGACCACAGTGCAATCAAACTAGAACTCAGGATGAAGAAACTCACTCAAAACTGCTCAACTACATGGAAACTGAACAACCTGCTCCTGAATGACTACTGGGTACATAACGAAATGAAGGCAGAAATAAAGATGTTCTATGAAACCAATGACAACAAAGGCACAACATACCAGAATCTCTGGAACACATTTAAAGCAGTGTAGAGGGAAATTTATAGCACTAAATGCCCACTGGAGGAAGCAGAAAAGATCCAAAATTGACACCCTAACATCAGAATTAAAAGAGCTAGTAAAGCAAGAGCAAACACATTCAAAAGTTAGCAGAAGGCAAGAAATAACTAAAATCAGAGCCGAACTGAAGGAAATAGAGACACAAAAAACCCTTCAAAAAATTAATGAATCCAGGAGCTGGTTTTTTGAAAGGACCAACAAAATTGATAGACCACTAGCAAGACTAATAAAGAAAAAAAGAGAGAAGAATCAAATAGATGCAATAAAAAATGATAAAGGGGATACAATCTCCAATCCCACAGAAATACAAACTACCATCAGGGAATACTACAAACACCTCTATGCAAATAATCTAGAAACTGTAGAAGAAATGGATAAATTCCTCGACACATACACCCTCCCAAGACTAAACCAGGAAGAAGTTGAATCTCTGAATAGACAAATAACAGGCTCTGAAATTAAGGCAATAATCAATAGCTTACCAACCAAAAAAAGTCCAGGACCAGATGGATTCACAGCTGAATTCTAACAGAGGTACAAGGAGGAACTGACACCATTCCTTCTGAAACTATTCCAATCAATAGAAAAAGAGGGAATCCTCCCTAACTCATTTTATGAGGCCTGCATCATCGTGATACCAAAGCTGGGCAGAGACACACCAAAAAAGAGAATTTTAGACCAATATCTTTGATGAACATTGATGCAAAAATCCTCAATAAAATACTGGCAAGCCAAATAAAGCAGCACATCAAAAAGCTTATCCACCATGATCAAGTGGACTTCATCTTTGGGATGCAAGCCTGGTTCAGTATACAAAAATCAATAAATATAATCCAGCATATAAACACAATGAAAGACAAAAACCACATGATTATCTCAATAGACACAGAAGAGTCCTTTGACAAAATTCAACAACCCTCCATGCTAAAAACTCTCAATAAATTAGGTATTGATGGGACGTATCTCAAAATAATAAGAGCTATCTATGACAAAACCACAGCCAATATCATACTGAATGGGCAAAAACTGGAAGCATTCCCTTTGAAAACTGGCACAAGACAGGGAAGCTCTCTCTCACCACTCCTATTCAACATAGAGATGGAAGATCTGGCCAGGGCAATTAGGCAGGAGAAGGAAATGAAGGGTATTCAATTAGGAAAAAAGGAAGTCAAATTGTCCCTGTTTGCAGATGACACGATTGTATATCTAGAAAACCCCATCATCTCAACCCAAAATCTCCTTAAGCTGATAAGAAACTTCCGCAAAGTCTCAGGATACAAAATCAATGTACAAAAATCAGAAGCATTCTTATACACAAATAACAGACTAACAGAGCCAAATCATGAGTGAACTCCCATTCACAATTGCTTCAAAGAGAATAAAATATCTAGGAATCCAACTTACAAGGGACATGAAAGTCCTCTTCAAGGAGAACTACAAACCACTGCTCATTGAATTAAAAGAGGATAGAAACAAATGGAAGAACATTCCAAGCTCATGGGTAGGAAGAAACATATCATGAAAATGGCCATTCTGCCCAAGGTAATTTATAGATTCAATGCCATCCCCATTAAGCTACCAATGACTTTCTTCACAGAATTGGAAAAAACTACTTTAAAGTTCATATGGAACCAAAAAAGAGCCCTCATCGCCAAGTCAATCCTAAGCCAAAAGAGCAACCCTGGAGGCATCACGCTACCTGACTTAAAACTATACTACAAGGCTACAGTAACCAAAACAGCATGGTACTGCTATCAAAACAGAGTCATAGATCAGTGGAACATAACAGAGCCCTCAGAAATAATGCCGCATATATACTGCTATCTGATCTTTGACAAACCTGAGAAAAACAAGTAATGGGGAAAGGATTCCGTATTTAATAAATGGTTCTGGGAAAACTGGCCAGCCATATGTAGAAAGCTGAAACTGGATCCCTTCCTTTCACCTTATACAAAAAATAATTCAATATGGATTAAAAACTTAAACATTAGACCTAAAACCATAAAAACCCCAGAAGAAAACTTAGGCATTACCATTCAGGACACAGGCATGGGCAAGGACTTCATGTCTAAAACACCAAAAGCAATGGAAACAAAAGGCAAAATTGACAAATGGGACCTAATTAAACTAAAGAGCTTCTGTACAGCAAAATAAACTACCATCAGAGTGAACAGGCAACCTACAAAATGGGAGAAAATTTTCGCAACTTACTCATCTGACAAAGGGCTAATATCCAGCATCTACGATGAACTCAAACAAATTTACAAGAAAAAAAAAAACAACCTCATCAAAAAGTGGGCGAAGGACATGAGCAGACACTTCTCAAAAGAAAACATTTATGCAGCCAAAAATCACATGAAAAAATGCTCACCATCACTGGCCATCAGAGAAATGCAAATCAAAAACACAATGAGATACCATCTCACACCAGTTAGAATGGCGATCATTAAAAAGTCAGGAAACAACAGGTGCTGGAGAGGATGCGGAGAAATAGGAAAACTTTTACACTGTTGGTGGGATTGTAAACTAGTTCAACCATTTTGGAAGTTGGTGTGGTGATTCCTCAAGGATGTAGAACTAGAAATACCATTTGACCCAGCCATCCCATTACTGGGTATATACCCAAAGGACTATAAATCATGCTGCTATAAAGACACATGCACAAGTATGTTTATTGAGACACTATTCACAATAGTAAAGACTTGGAACCAACCCAAATGTCCAACATTGGATTAAGAAAACGTGGCACATATACACCATGGAATACTATGCAGCCATAAAAAATAATGAGTTCATGTCCTTTGTAGGGACATGGATGAAATTGGAAATCATCATTCTTAGTAAACTATCCCAAGGACAAGAAACCAAACACTGCATGTTCTCACTCATAGGTGAGAATTGAACAATGTGAACACAGGGACACAGGAAGGTGAACATCACACTCTGGGGAATGTCATCGGGTGGGCAGAGGGTGGAGGGATAACTTTAGAAGATATACCTAATGCTAAATGTCGAGTGCTAAATGGGTGCAGCACACCAGCATGACACATGTATACATATGTAACTAACCTGCACATTTTGCACATGTACCCTAAAACTTAAAGTATAATAATAATAAAAAAATTCTAGAGAGTTAAGATAACCTCATTTTTTAAAATACTGAAAATGTAAAGGGTGCATATAAAAAGTTGTGCTAAGTACATACTTCCTATTTTAATAATTCACTTGCTTTGCTCTTAAAATCTCTATGAGAGAAGTTGATATTTTACTCATGTCTTTTGGAAAGAGATTCAAAAGCAAAAGTAGCTGTGCTGTGAAATTTCATAAAATTTGTGGGATTTTTACAAGCTAAATTATTCAGTATTTTGTATTGTTATTACAGTCATATATTGCCCGGAATATATATACAGCAACCCAGCAACAGTGATTGCAACAAAATTAAGGTAAATAGGTCTACAATCATTTGATTTCCTTATTAGATAAATGAAGTTTTCATAGAGGCAATGCAAATTCATATCAGGTTACATAAGTTTAACTATCATTTAAACCTTATATAAAATTAAATCTAACCCTCACAACTGCAAATCTGTAAGGAATCACTGTCAGGAATCTACAGACTTGGCTCGTATTTACATTCGACCCACACTTAGAAATTTCATAAATGATGAGATGCAGGCCAAGGGGATTCCTCAAAGGGCTCCACCCAAAAGGAAAGGAAAGAGAGTTAAACAGAGAATTACCACTTACGTATTTGTGGGTAATCAGCTTATTCCTCAGCCTCTAGACAGTAAGGATGAAAAAATGGAAGAAGATAGCAAAGAAGAGGAAGAAAAAGATCAGAGTGAAGCGATGAAGCCAGAGGAGTAACCTCAAAATTTACTGAGAGAAAAAATCATGAAACTGCCCCTCCCTGAATCTTTAAAAGCTTACTTGACATATTTTAGAGACAAATAACTTAGATCAAGAAGAAAGAATGCCTACTGATAATTCCTTTAGTCCTGAAAATGTAGCATTTGTGAGGAGTTAAAAGAATTATTTCTTTCATCAGAGCAAATTATAGTGGAAAAAATATCACTTGTTGCTCTCAGTAACTTAAATTATGTATTGAGTGAATAAAAGAATCCCTTTTATAAAATCTATTTTTCTTTAAATCTTGGAAAACTGTTGTTTTAGCTCAAAGTGATTTTAAAGTGGAATGCAACAGTAGTCAAGACTTGTGTACCATAAATTCTTTTCTGATTCCTTACGAATCTCGTTCATTTTCATGTAGAAAATGAGAGCGAAACTACAGAGAAAAGAAACGCCTGGTGCATCACAGCCTGACGATGGTTTCCTGTTTCCTAAGACATGGGGAGTCTCCACTATGACCTGTTTCCAAAGAGGAAACTGGAAAGGAGAGCGAAAACACAATGCTGCTTTTCCACTATTCTCTGGAGGTTTCTGTGTCCCCCACAGAGCTCGGGAAACAGTCAAAATGGTCACGCTTTCGGGGGCTAGAGACACATGAGCAACAGGCCCCCTTGCAGAAGACAAAGGAACGTGGAACCCGAAACCATGCTTCAGTCGGCCTGAGTGTGACTCCTGTGTGGGCGGGACTATCCACCTCGCGCTCCGTTACAGGCTCAACGTGGGGCTATCTCATATGTGAACCATGTGGATGAAAAATGGACAATCACCCGAGTCTCGGCTCATTGCTCTCTGGGTAATTCGCTTATTCCTTTGGAGACGAAATTCGTCTGAATCGCTCCCAGATGAATTAACCCAGGCTGGCGATCCAGAGGGCCGGTGAGAGCCCCGCAGGCCGACGCGGCTGTGGGCCGAGCACTCAGCCTGCCTTGGGCACCCAACATTTTCCCGGAGTGCAAGATCCTGCTGGACCTGGAGGAAGAAGACAGCTTTTCTCTCTGCCTTCCTCTCTTTGTTTCTTGCTCCCACCCTCCCTCCCTCTTTCCCTCCGTCCCTCCCTCAGTTCCTCCCTTCCTCCCTCCCTCCCTCCTTCCCTCTCTCCCTCCTATCCCTCCAAACCTTCCAAGGTCCCTGGGTCCATCCGTTCTTTTCTCCCTCCATCGCTCCCTCCCTCTCTGTCTCCGTTCCTCTCCCCATCTCTGCCTGAGTTCCCTCCCGCGTATAAAGGGCAGCACCCCGGTTTGCGCGGGGTCTCGGGTCTGCATTTAGCTGTCAGGCACTCCACGGTGATGCCGAGGAAGCTGGCTGGGCAAGGGTAGGCGAGTGACGGTGGGGCGGGGAGACAGAGGTGGCGAGATGCGAAAAAAATAGTAGGTTTGGCACCTGCCCAGGCCAGTGTTTCCCGGGATGGAGGTCTCCGCCCGCCCCACTGAAGAAAGCGGCGGGGGCGCAAGAGGGAAGGGATGAGAGCTCCGCCTGAGCTGGTTAGAAAACCTAGGCTGCTGCCTGCTAACCCGCGCATGAGCAGTAGACACTCCACCTCCCGGTACCTGGACGGGCCCTGGGATCCCCGGGATGCTCAGGAAAGAATGACAGCCCTCCTCTGAGTGGAGTCTCTCATGGGACCTGGAACTCAGAGATCCTAGGCAGGTCAGCTGGAAGGGAAGACACGCCTCTCCATACCGAGTCAGAGGTTCACCGCGAAAGAGAGGCCGCCGCCCTGCCCCCTCCCCGCCCCAACCCCGCTTCCTAAAGCTTCTCCAGCAGAGCCCGGTGTTCTTCCTGACTGAGGAGTGGTTCCAGTGGAGCGGGCTCTTCCACTTCCTTCAGCTTCCCCAGTGGCGCCGGATCTAGGAAAGTTGTGCCTTTTGCTGAAACTCTGGGGTTGACAGGAGCTCATCTAACAGGCTGGAGGTGAGTGTAGAAAAGTGCCCCGGCTCCTGGAGCGGTTGAGAGGTGCCTGGATGGCTTGCATCTGTGCTTGATGCGGAGGCCTCCGGGGTAGATAGCTTCGGAAGTGGAGGTGCCCCATCTTTGGTTTCCCACACCGCCCTGGGGACCTGGGGCTCCAGACCCACCGCGGACTCTGGTGGGACAAGGGTGGTGCAAACACACCTTACCCCGTGACTCAGCTTGAGGGGGCCCAAGCTGTCCCACTGAGCATGCGCCCAGCAGGCTGCCATGCTGCAGATCCTTGTCCTTCTGGCATTTTTTGGGGTGTGGAGGCCACCGAGGTGTCTGAGGGTGGGACAGTCCTACTTCCAGAGGAGCCAGGGCAGTGAACACAAAAATTCCCACGTGCAATGGCAGGTTGAGAGATTCCTTCTGCCTGCACAGCCTTGCTGGGCTGGAGCGGGGGGACGGCCCTTGCTCCCTGGCTCACGAAAGCCCCCTGTGTGAGAGCCCCAGGCATGCAGGGAGTGTGTGGTGCAGAAAGCCCCGTTCCCCATGCAGAGATATGGGTGAACTCGATTGAGGAGGGAGGAGGATGACACCCACTGGGGGTGTTAATTAGTAACCACAGTGGCCTCAAAGAGCTCAAATGGAAGGAAGAATGGCACGTCTCTCACTTTAAGTAAAGAGCTAGAAATGATTAAGCTTACTGAAGATGTAAAATTTTCATCGCTAGAGAGACGTCAACACTTGGCTTCAAAACTTCAAAGGATGGGCTGACTGTCTTTGAGGACCACTGCAGTTGGTGACTTTAAGTTACAGCCAATGCTCATTGACCACTCTGAAAATCTCAAAGCTCTTAAGAATTATTCAAAATCTATTCTTTCTGTGCTCTAGAAATGGAATATCACTGTCTAAGTGACAACACAACTGTTAACAGTATGGTTTACTGAATATTTTAATCCCACTGTTGAGACCTACTGCTCAGAAAAAAAAAACAAACAAAAAAACGAGTCCTTTAAAGGGATTGCTGCCTGGCCTGGTGCAGTGGCTCACACCTATAATCCCTGCACTTTGGGAGGCCGAGGTGGTTGGATCGCCTGAGGTCAGAAGTTGGAGACCAGCTTGGCAAAAATTATGAAACCCCATGTCTAATAAAAATACAAAAAAATTAGCCAGGCATGGAGGTGGTACTTGTAATTTCAGCTACTTGGGAGGCTGACACAGAAGAATGGCTTGGACCCTGGAGGCGGAATTTGCAGTGAGCCAAGACCACGCCACTGCCCTCCATCCTGGGCAACAAGAGGGAAACTATATAAAGGAGAGGAAAAAAAAAAAAAAAAGGAAAGAAAAGAAAAAAGGAAAAAAGATTGCTGCTTATTAATAATTCTCCTAGCTACCCAGAAGCTTAGTTGGAGATGTACTTGGAAATTAATGTTATGTTCATGGCTGCTAATACAATATCTATCCTTCAGCCTGTGGATCAAAGAGTGGTTTTGACTTTCAAGTGTTTTTATTAAATAATAAATGCATTTTGTAAAGGTATAGCTGTCATAGATAGTAATTTCTTTGATGAGTCTGGATAAACTGAATTGAAAACCTTTTGGAAAGGTTTCACCATTAATCCCTTCATGATATTTCAAACTCCTCCCATGAATCACAAATGTCCTTAATAGCAAATGCCATTAAGAACATTTGTGTTTGATGGGAGGAGGTTGAAATATCAACATTAACAGGAGTTTGGAAGAAGTTGATTCCAGCCCTCATGGATGACTTTGAGGGCTCAGGATGTCAGTGGAGGAAGTCCCTACAGATGTAGTAGAAATCGCACGATAATCAGAATTGGAATTAGGGCCTTAAGATGAGATTAAATTGCTGTAAACTCATGATGAAACTTGAACAAGTGGGGAGTTGCTTCTTATGGATGAGCAAAGAAAATATTTTCTTGAGATGGAATCTACTCCAGGTGGAGATGCTATGAACATTGTTGAAATAACAACAAAGGATTTAGAATATTCCATAAACCTAGTGGATAAAGCAGCAGCATGGTTTGAGAGGGTTTACTCCAATTTTGAAGGAAGTTCTACTGTGGATAAAATGTTATCAAACAGCATCACATGCTACAGGGAAATCTTTTGTGAAAGGAACAAACTTCATTGTTTTAAGAAATTGACACAGGTACCAAAACGTCAGCAGCCCCCATACTGATCAGTCAGCAGCCATCAACATAGAGGCAAGACCCTCACTGTAGAGAAAAGAAAGAGAGATCAGACTGTTACTGTGTCTATATTGTAAGAAAAGACATAAGAGACTCCATTTTGAAAAAGTCTTGTACTTTAAACAATTGCTTTGGTGAGATGTTGTTAATTTGTAGCTTTGCCCCAGCCACTTTGCCCCAGCCACTCAGACCCAACCTGGAGCTCACAAAAACATGTGTTGTATGAAATCAAGGTTTAAGGGATCTAGGGCAGTGCATGATGTGCCTCGTTAACAAAATGTTTACAAGCAGTATACTTGGTAAAAGTCATCGCCATTCTCTAATCTTAATAAACGAGGGGCAAAATGCACTGCAGAAAGCCGCAGGGACCTCTGCCCTTGAAAGCGGGATATTGTCCAAGGTTTCTCCCCATGTGAACGTCTGAAATATGGCCTCATGGGATGAGAAAGATGTGACTGTCTCCCAGACCGACACCCGTTAAGGGTCTGTGCTGAGGTGGATTAGTAAAAGAAGAAAGCCTCTTGCAGTTGAGATAGAGGAAGGCCACTCTCCTGCCTGCCCCTGGGAACTGAATGTCTCAGTATAAAACCCGATTGTACATTTGTTCAATTCTGAGATAGGAGAAAATCCGCCCTATGATGGGAGGGCAGACATGTTTGCAGTAATGCTGCTTTGTTATTCTTTACTCCACTGAGATATTTGGGTGGAGAGAAACATAAATCTGGCTTACGTGCATGTCCAGTCATAGTACCTTCCCTTGAACTTAATTGACATAGATTATTTTGCTCACATGTTTTTTGCTGAACTTCTCCTTATTATCACCCTGCTCTCCTACTACATTCCTTTTTGCTAAAATAATGAAAATAATAAGCAATAAAAACTTCTCCTTATTATCACCCTGCTCTCCTACTACATTCCTTTTTGCTCAAATAATGAAAATAATAAGCAATAAAAACTGAGGGAACTCAGAGACCGGTGCCTGTGCAGGTCCTTGGTATGCTGAGTGCCGGTCCCCTGGGCCTACTATTGCTTCTCTATACTTTGTCTCTGTGTCTTACTTATTTTCTCAGTCTCTCATCCCACTTGACTAGAAATATCCACAAGTGTGGAGGAGCAGGCCACCCCTTCACTCACCAGCAAAAAGATTATGACTTGGTAAGGTTCAGATATTCATTAGTATTTTTCAGCAATGAGGTATTTTAAGTTAAGGTATGTACATGGATTTTTAGACATAATGTGATTACTAATTAATTAATTAATAATTATTAAATACTCATTAGACTACAACACAGTTTAAGCATAACTTTTATAAGTACTGGGAAACAAAATGTTTATGTGACTAATTTGATTGTAACATTTGCCTTATTGTGGTTGTCTGGAACCAAACCTACACTATCTCTGAGTATTCTTGAAAGTTTTTGGTTGTTCTTTGTTTTGAGAAGGGGTTTCGCTCTGTCACCCAGGCCAGAGTGCAGTGGCATGATCATAGCTCACTGCAGCCTCAAACTGCTGGGTGAAGTGATTGTTCTACCACAGCCTCCTGAGTAGCTGGGACTACAGGCATGCAGCAATATGCTTGGATTTTTTTTTTTTTTTTGAGACGCAGTGTCGCTCTTTAGCCCAGGCCAGAATGTAGTGGCTCTATCTCGGCTCACTGCAAGCTTTGCTTCCCGGGTTCATACCATCCTCCTGCCTCAGCCTCCCGAGTAGCAGGGACTACAGGTGCCCACACCAGGCCCAGCTAATTTTCTGTATTTTTAGTAGAGATGGGGTTTCACCGTGTTAGCCAGGATGGTCTCGATCTCCTGACCTCGTGATCCACCCGCCTCAGCCTCCCAAAGTGCTGGGATGACAGGAATGAGCCACCGCGCCCGGCCTGTCTTTTCTTTCTAGTGGCACAAGCCCCATGGAGTGTGGTGCGTCTGATCTACGATGTTTTTGAACAGTGTAGAAAGTGTTGCTGTCTGTATTTAATTTTTTCCTACATGTATGGCCGCAATCGATCACAAGATCAATAAGCCCTTCTCCTTATTCTACTTCCCTTTCTAGCAATGGAGAACTTTGATTGGATTTTTCCTGCCTACAGGCAGGAATGAGTCTGCTGTTTTCTTTTTTAAACCCGAGGGGACTGAGCATGAGGGCCCGGAGCGCGGCCACCCTCCGCCAACCCCCAACTGGTGATTGTGGTGGTGGTGGTGGTTTTGTGTTCCAGCTTCTGTTCTGTTGTTGTTGTTGTTGCTGCTGTTGCTGTCGTCGTTGTTTTGGTATTTTACAGACTTAGGGGGTGTAACTGCTTGTTTGTTAGATCAGCATACTACTGCCTCCGGATGTAGAAGTGGACCTCCAATGTATCTGATATCCACGTGGCGAACGTTGTCTCTGACGGGTGATTTATTCATCCCTCGTCCCCCTGTTGTCCTCCTCCTCCCTTTTGGAGTGTCTGTTATTTCCATCTTGATGACCGTGTGCGTACCCACTGTTTACGTCCCACTTTTAAGCAGAAGGCAGTTCACTGGGTATATACTTGCTTCCAGCTGTATCCATGTTGTGGGAAAAGACGTGAAATCACTCTTTTTTGTGCCTACACCGTTAGAGAATTTTAACTTTCTTGGTGATTGTTTTTCTTTTTTCTTTTCTTTTCTTTCCTCCTCCTCCCCCTTTTTTTTCATTTTTTCAGCTGGGCTTTCCTACTTGTGTTGCTGAGTTGATCAGGTTGGTCTCCTGGCCTTGACACTTCTCCCATCACATCCACCGCCTGGTTGCTGAAATGATCATCTCTTGTAAAATGGAAAAGACAAAAAAAATAAAGAGAAAGACAAAAAGTATGGGGTGAATGTTTCTGTTGCCGCCTCCCAGGGTGTACCTTGGACCCGATAGGAGGGAGGGAGCTTGCCTGGGTGGGTTTTCTGTGCTAAATCCTCCCGGGGGCTTCCTTCCCTCTCCCCCTTCTCCCTGCTTCTCCCCCAGCCAAGGCTCCCACTGCCGCTGTGGGATTTTTCCGTGGGAGAGGTATGGGAGAGGACTGATGCACCTTCCAGATCTATATCCTGCCAGACGTCTCTGGCTCAGCGTCCCCCACCGGCTGCCTGCCACCTTCCAGCGAGCTCTGAGGCTGATGCCCCGCCCCCTTCATGTCCCACCACCCTCCCCCGGCTGGCTGTTGCCTAGTGACCCCAAGGGAACTGCGATGATGCTTTCTTTTTTCTTTTTTTAAAATTTTATTATTATTATACTTTGTTTTAGGGTACATGTGCACAACGTACAGGTTTGTTACATATGTATACGTGTGCCATGTTGTTGTGCTGCACCCATTAACTAGTCATTTAGAATTAGGTATATCTCCTAATGCTATCCTTCCCCCCTTCCCCCACCTCACAACTGTCCCCGGTGTGTGATGTTCCCCTTCCTGTGTCCATATGTTCTCATAGTTAAATTCCCACCTATGAGTGAGAATATGCGGTGTTTGGTTTTTTTGTCCTTGCAATAGTTTGCTGAGAATGATGGTTTCCAGTTTCATCCATGTCCCTACAAAGGACATGAACTCATCATTTTTTATGGCTGCATAGTATTCCATGGTGTCAAATCCTCCAGTGAAGACTTCCACCAGATACCCCAGGTGGGCTGGATGGGATGAGACTGGACCACCCCGGACCATGCTGTTCTTGGGGGTATGTTGACATACAGGGTGGACTGGCAGCCCCAGCATTCTAAAGGGTGTCCAGGTATGGAAATGTCACATAGGATGTCCTCTGTCCCGTCAGCCTGCCTTCAGCCTCCTCAGGCATGAAGACAACTTCCCATCAGAACCTCTTTTCTTTCCTTTCTCCACCACACACATGAGACGCATGAGAGGGAGAAACAGCTCAACAGATACTGCTGACCTTCATTTGTGGAACCTTCAGTCATCTACACACAGACAGGTGAATAGAGAGGTACCCAAATCAAACACCATTTCCGCGTCCTCATGGTGGGATTGATCTCTCTCTCTCTCTCACACACACACACAATTTCCATATCTAGTTCACAAACCACACTAATTTACCATTTTCACAGTATGCAGTCTGAGTAAAACCCACCCCACCCTCCACCCGGCGGTTGACAAAACTCCTTCTCTACAATTTATAAAAAAGATCATCTGGGCTGGGCACAGTGGCTCACGCCTTTCATTCCAGCACTTTGGGAGGCCAAGGTGGGTTGATCACTTGAGGCCAGGAATTCAAGACCAGGCTGGCCAACATAGTGAAACCCCATCTCTAGGAAAAATAGAACAATTACCAGTTCTGGTGGTATAGGCTTGTAATCACAACTACTCAGGAGACTGAGGCAGGCGAGTTGCTTGAATTAGGGAGGCCGAGGTTGCAGTGAGCTGAGATCATGCCATGGCAATTATTGAGACAGAGCGAGACTCTGTCTCAATAATAATTATAATATTATTATAAGATTAGTTTTGCGTGGTAATACCTGCCTGTAGCCGCAACTACTCGGGAAACTGAGATAAGGAGAAGAACACTTGAGGCTCCACAGGTCGAGGCTTCAGTCAGCTGTATCCTGGGCAGTCACCAGTCAAGGAGATATGCCCCTCCCCGTTTTCTTTTCTTTTCTTTTTCTTCTCTTTTCTTCTCTCTTCTTCTCCCTCCCTCCCTCCCTCTCTTTCTTTCTTTCTTTCTTTCTTTCTTTCTTTCTTTCTTTCTTTCTTTCTTTCTTTCTTTCTTCCTTCCTTCCTTTCCTAGCTGACTGCCTTCCTGCCTTTCTTCTTTCCTCCCTTTCTCCCTTCCTCCTTTCTTCCTGCCTCAGCCTCCCAAAGTGCCGAGATTACTGGCGTGAGGCACCATGCCTGCTTGGCCTAAAGAGACACCCTTTGAAAGTAAGACACAGACAGCGCCTTCTAGTGATCTGATTGATTGATTAACTGATTTAGAGGCAGCGTCTCACTCTGTCACCCTGGCAGTGGTGCCATCATAACTCACTCACTGCAGCGTGGATGCTCCTGGACTCAAGCGATCCTTCCACCTCAGCCTCCAGAGTAGAGTACCTGGGACCACAGGCACACGCCACTGTGCCCAGATAATTTTTATTTATTTATTTATTTATTTTTTCCCCAGACAGAGTTTCTCTCTGGTTGCCCAGACTGGAGTTCAATGGCACGATCTTAGCCCACCACAACCTCTGCCTCCTGGGTTCAAGCGATTCCCCTGCGTCAGCCTCCCCAGCAGCTGGGACTGCAGGCATGTGCCACCACGTCTGGCTGATTTTGTATTTTTAGTGCAGACGGGGCTTCCCCATGTTGGTCAGGCTGGTCTTGAACTCACGACCTCAGGTGATCCACCCTCCCTGGCCTCCCGAAGTGCTGGGATGGCAGGCATGAGCCACCGAGCCTGGCCTTCATTTTTCAATGTTTTTCCACAGATAGGGTCTCATCATTTTGTTGCAACCCTCCTGACCCGGTGCCTCAAAGTGCTGGCGTGACAGGCATGAGCCACTGTGCCTGGACTCTGGGGAATGATTCACGACCACGACCACTGTACTGATTCTTTCTTTCTTCTTTCTTTCTTTCTTTCTTTCATTGATTATTTTTTATTATTGATTGATTGATTGATTGATTTTGAGATGGAGTCTCGCTCTGGGCGAGGTGAGGCGAGGTGAGGTGCAATGCTTTGGAAGCCGCAGCACCGCCTTCTAAAGCCCCTTTCAAATGCACAAAGCCCTATTCGCTTCCTGGACTTGGAGCTGATGCCTTCCATTGCCTTGGGTTTCTCTCCATTCAGAAGCTTTTACAGGCACAACCCCACCCAGAGGCTGGCTACGGCTGAGGATTATGGGATGTGGTGGGGCTGGAAACTCTTTCACCCATTGTTGCAAGCTCAGCCAAGATACCCCCGACCCCCATCGCTTGCTCACCCTTTGAGATCCCCTCCCTCCACCACCTTGGAGGCTGACCTCTTACTTTAATTTCTGTCTTTCTTCCTTTCCTGCGTTTGAGGAGTGTGTGCAGGAATGAGGGAGTGTAGGGGGAGGGGGTGTGGGGTGGGGACAGAGGGGAACGTCCTAAGGGTCGATTTAGTGTCATGCCTCTTTCACCGCCACCACCGAAGATGAAAGCAACAATCAGTTAAATACCGCGTGTTCTCATCCATAAGTGGGAACTTATAGATGAGAGTTCTGCGTTGGCAGAACGAGGGACACGAGAGACGCGGGAGCCTACTTGAGGGAGGAGGGTTAGAAAGAGAGACAGCTTCAGGAGAAACCAAAACAGATCGAAACATGAAAACTGTCGAGTACTGCGCTCAGTGTCTGGGTGATGAAATTATCTGCACACTGAACCTCCCATCAGAAGCTTACCTATGTAACAATCTTGCACATATATGCTTGAACAAGAAATGAAAGTTAGAGGAAAAAGAGAGAGAGAGGGAGAGAAGGAAAGAGAGATAGAGAGAAGTGAAACAAAACACCACCTCCTTGACCTGAGTCAGGGGGTTTCTGGCCATTTGGGGGAACATTCAGCGACAATGTAGTATTTGGGCCTGTTCTTTCTTTTTTTCTTCATTTCTTTTTTTTGGACTGAGTCTCTCTCGCTCTGTCACCCAGGCTGTGGTGCAGTGGCGCTCTCTTGGCTCACTGAAACCTCTGCTTTCCGGGTTCCAGTGATTATTCTTCGGTAGCTGGGATTACAGATGCGCACCACAACAGACGGCTAATTTTTCTATTTTTAGTGGAGATGGGGTTTCTCCATGTTGGCCGCGTTGGTATTGAACTCCTGACCTGAAGTGATTTGCCCTACTGGGCCTCCCAATGTGCTGGGACGACAGGCCTGAGCTGGAGGAATTTCAGCGTTTAAAAGTGCCAGCCCTGCCACCTTTCACTGTGGCCCTTACACTCAGAATGACGTGTCCTCTCTGCCATAGGTTGACTCTTTGAGTCCCCTATGCCATTGCACTCTAGCCTGGGCAGCAAGAGCGAAACTCCATCCCCCCACCTTTCTGTGCAAAAAATAAATAAAAAAGTAAATAAATAAATAAATAAAATATCTACACATGACCTATAAGTGCGTGTTCCCATGAGTGATTTCTAATAAATGGCACTGTACACTGAAAGCAGTGGCTCACGTCTGTCATCCCAGCACTTTGGGAGGCCGAGTTGGGTGGGTCACGAGGTCAGGAGTTCAAGACCAGCCTAGTCAACATGGTGAAACCCCGTCTCTACTGAAAATACGAAACTGAGTTGGGCGCGGTGGGGCAGGCACCTGTAATCCCAACTACTCGGGAGGTTGAGGCAGGATAATTACCTGAACCTGGCAGGCAGAGGTTGCAGTGACCCGGGATGGCGCCATTGCACTACAGCCTGGACGACAGAGTGAGATTCGGTCTCTAAATAAATAAATAGAAAGAAAGAAAGAAAAGAAAAGAAAAGAAAAGAGAAGAAAAGAAAAAAAGAAAAGAAAAGAAAACCAGAAAAGAAAGAGAAAATGAAAGAAAAGGCACTATATCGCTACTCGGCTAGGACCTTCTCTCTTTCTGTGTTTCTCTCTGTCTCTCTCTGTCTGTCTTTGTCTTTCTCTATCTGTCTCTTTCTCTGTCTGTCTGTCTCTTTCTCTCTATCTCTGTCTCTCTCTCTCTGCCTGTCTCACTGTGTCTGTCTTCTGTCTAACTCTCTTTCTCTGCCTGTCTATCTCTCTCTGTCTCCCTCCCTGTCTGTTTCTCTCTCTCTCTGTCTCTCTCTTTCTGTCTGTTTCTCTCTGTCTCTGTCTGTCTCTGTTTCTCTCTGTCTCTCTCTGTCTGTCTCTGTTTTTCTCTGTCTGTCTCTTTCTTTTTCTGAGTCTCTCTGTCTGTCTCTCTCACTCTCTCTCTCTCTGTGCCTATCTTGTCTTACTGTCTTTCTCTACCCATCTGTCTCTCTCTCTGTCTGTCCCTCTTCCTCCCTGTCTGTCTCTCTCCCTCTCTCTCTCACTCTCTGTCTGTCTGTCTCTCTTTCTGTCTGTTTCTGTCTCTCTGTCTCATCACTGTCAGTCTCTCTTTCTGTCTGTCTCTGTCTGTCTCTCTCTGCCTGTCTCTCTCACTGTGTCTGTCTTCTGTCTTGCTCTCTTTCTCTGCCTGTCTCTCTCTCTGCCTGCCTTTCTGTTCTCTCTCGATCTGTCTTTCTGTCTGCTGATCTCTGTCTGTCTCTGTCTCTTTCTCTGTCTGTCTGTCTCTCTCTCTTTTTTTTTTCATATGGAGTCTCACTGTGTCGCCAAGGCTAGAGTGCAGTGGCACCATCTCGGCTCACTGCAAACTCCACCTCCCAGGTTCACGCCATTCTCCTGCCTCAGCCTCCCGAATAACTGGGACTAGAGGCGCCCGCCACCAAGCCCGACTAATTTTTTGTATTTTTAGTAAAGACGGGATTTCACCGAGTTAGCCAGTATGGTCTCGATCTCCTGACCTCGTGATCCACCCGCCTCAGCCTCCCAAAGTGCTGGGATGACAGGAATGAGCCACCGCGCCTGGCCTGTCTCTCTCTTTCTTTCTTTCCTCTCTCTCTCTCTGTGTGCCTATCTTCTGTCTTACTCTCTTCTCTGCCTGTCAGTCTCTCTCTCTCTGTCTGTCTCTCTCCCTCCCTGTCTGTTTCTCTCTCTCTGTCTCTCTCACTCTCACTCTCTCTGTCTCTCTCTCTTGCTGTTTCTCTCTGTCCGTCTCTGTCTGTCTCTTTCTCTGTCTGTCTCTCTCTTTCTTTCTCTCTGTCTCTGTCTCTCTCTCCCTCTGCCTGTCTCTCTCACTATGTCTCTCTTCTGTCTTACTCTCTTTCTCTGCCTGCCTGTCTCTCTCTCCCCCCCCTTTCTGTTTCTCTCTATATATCTCTCACTCTCTCCGTCTCTCTCTGTCTGTTTCTCTCTGTCTCTGTCTCTCTCCCTCCCTGTCTGTCTGTTTCTGTCTCTGTCTCTATCTCTGTCTCTCTCTTTCTGTTTCTCTCTGTCCATCTCTGTCTTTCTCTTTCTGTCTCTTTCTCTGTCTGTCTCTCTCTTTCTCTCTGTCTCTTTCTCTCTCTCTCTGCCTGTCTCTCTTACTGTGTCTGTCTTCTGTCTTACTCTCTTTCTCTGCCTGTCTGTCTGTCTCTCTCTCCCTCCCTTTCTCTCTCTCTCTGTCTCTCTCTTTCTGTTTCTCTTTGTCTGTCTCTGTGTGTCTGTCTGTTTCTCTCTTTCTCAGTCTCTCTCTCTGTTTCCTCTCCGTCTGTTTCTGTCTGTCTGTCTGTCTCTCTCTCTGTCTCTCTCCCTCCCTGTCTGTTTCTCTCTGTCTCTGTCTCTGTCTCTCTCTCTTTCTGTCTGTTTCTCTCTGTCTCTCTCTGTCCGTCTCTGTTTTTCTATGTCTGTCTCTTTCTCTGTCAGTCTGTCCGAACCCCCATGAGGAAGAGGGCCCTGCCCCTTCCACGAAAGTGAGAAGGGCCTGCTTAGGGAGGCCGAGAGGAATCCAGACAGACGGGCCTTGCTACGCTTCACCACTCGGTGTATGACTTTGGGAGGTCGAGGCCGGGTACCCAGTTGGATGGAAGGGGCATTTTCAGACTTTTCTCTCTGTCACGTGTGGCGTCCCTACTTCTCGTATTTCCCTGATAAGCTCCTCAACTCAAAAATACATGGTTAAGGCCGGGCGTGGTGGCTCACGTCTGTCATCCCAGAACTTCCGGAGGCTGAGGCGGGGGATCACGTGAGGTTGGGAGTTCGAGACTAGCCTTGCCACCATGGTAAAACCCCGTCTCTACAAGAAATACTAAACTGAGTCGGGCACGGTGGGGTATGCACCTGTAATGCCAGCTACTCGGGAGGCTGAGGTGGGAGAATCACTTGAACCTGGGAGGCGGAGACTGCAGTGAGCCGAGATCGTGCCACTGCACTACAGCCCGGGCTGTAGAGTGAGTAGGACTCTGTCTCTAAACAAACAAATAAATAAATAAATAAATAAATAAATAAATAAATAAATAAGTAAATGCATTCTTTTCCATGCTGACTGACACTTGCAGGCATCGGTTGTCTTCAGGCATCATCTAGCGGCCACTGTTATTGAAAGTCTAGGTGACATGGAGGGAGGTCTTGCTTACTTCACTGAGCCTGGGCAACGGGTTTCTCTCTCTCCCTTCTGGAGGTCCCTCCCTCTCTCCCTGGTTGCCTAGGGAGCCTCTGCCCTGACGGGGGCCATATTGGTCTTTGATCAGCGCTTTAGTTTTCTTTGTGTGTTGGTTTCTTTCATGCGCATAGACTCTTCTACTTGGGTTTTAGGAGGGGTCACTTTAATTTTCAAGTTGACCCCCGGCTCCCCCCACTACCCACGTCCCTTTACCTTCATTTAGTGAGTCAGTTAGGCGGGTTCCCCCCAAACCCTCCACCTCCCGCCTCCCAACACCCTGCTTGGAAACCTTCCGGAGCCACCCTGGTGTGCCTCCGACTTCTCACCCCTTCCCCCACCCCTTACCGGTGATCTCATTCTCGTCAGGCTGACATTTGCAACGGTGGGCATCAGGCCTCACTCAGTGGCCACCGTTTTTGAAGATGGAGGTGGCACGGTCCCACTTCCCTGGAGGCAGCTTGGGCCGATGGCATGGCCCTTGACTCCCGTGGGCAAGTGGGCGGGTCTGCTGTTGTGGGGTTTTTTCCCCCCTCTTCCCTCCTCAGGCCTCCCTTCCTAGGAAAGCTTCACCATGGCTGGGTCTCCATCACCTTTTATCATGATGTTTTAGTTTCTCCGCCCTCCAGCCAGTATAGCTTCACAATGGGAATGGTGTCACAGCTCTAGTCTGGGTGTTCTTAGTATTTGCCCATAATAGAAACGTTTTCTGAGAACTAATACTTTGCTCACTTAAGAT
The DNA here is from genome assembly GCF_028885655.2 of Pongo abelii. Lineage (NCBI taxonomy): Eukaryota > Metazoa > Chordata > Mammalia > Primates > Hominidae > Pongo > Pongo abelii. The sequence goes on along the minus strand of NC_071997.2, from coordinate 17,206,931 downwards.
TTCCAGGGACGGTGCCTTGGCCTCTATTTGTTGTTTTGTTTTGTTTTGTTCGTGTTTTTCCTTTTTCATATGTATTTCTTTTCAGGTGAAGTAAAAATCCCCAATTTTCAGGAAGACGTATCTTTTCCCCAAGACATGTTAACTGCTGTTTTCTCCTGTTGTTAACTAGCGCTTTTGTGAATCTCTCAACGTGTAGTGAGAGCCGGTTGATGTTTACTTCAGAACATCTTATTTTCTAGAAATCCATAAGTGAATGCTGCTGCTGCTCTTGTTGCTGCTGCTGCTGCTGCTCTTGTTGCTGTTGTTTTTGTTTTCAAAGCACACCCCGGCCACCCTTTATGGAATCAAAAGCGTTATAAAATATGTGTAATTATTTCCTGACCACGCCATTTCTCCTCCTCTCTCTGTCTCTCTGTCTCTCTTTCTCTGTCTCTCTCTCTCTGCCTGTTTGTCTATTTTTCTCTCTCTCTCTTTGCCTGTCTCTCTCATTGTGTCTGTGTTCTGTCTTACTCCCTTTCTTTGCCTTTCTGTCTCTCTCTCTCTGCCTGTCTGTCTGTCTCTCTCTCTCCCTGTCTGTCTGTTTCTCTCTGTCCGTCTCTGTCTTTATCTCTGTCTGTCTCTTTCTTTCTCTCTGTCTCTCTGTCTCTGTGTGTCTCTCTCTCTGCCTGTCTCTCTCATGGTGTCTGTCTTCTTTCTTTCTTTCTCTGCCTGCCTCTCTCTCTCTTTCTCTCTCTCTGTCTCTCTCTGTCTGTCTCGTCTTTCTCTGTCTGTCTCTTTGTCTGTCTGTATCTCTCTTTCTTTCTTTGTCTCGCTGTCTCTGTCTCTCTCTCTGTCTCTCTCACTGTGTCTGTCTTCTGTCTTATTCTCTTTCTCTGCCTGTCTGTCAGTCTCTCTCTCTCTCCCTGTCTGTCTGTCTCTCTCTCCCTGTCTGTCTGTTTCTTTCTCTCTCTTTGCCTGTCTGTCTCTCTGTCTCTGTCTCTCTGTCTCTCTCTCTCTGTGTCTGTCTTCTGTCTTACTGTGCTTCTCTTCCTGTCTGTCTGTCTCTCTCTCCTTGTCTGTTTCTCTCTGTCTCTGTCTCTGTCTGTCTCTCTTTCCGTCTGTTTCTGTCTCTCCCTCTGTCTGTCTCTTTCTCTCTCTGTCTCTTTCCCTCTGTCTGTCCCTCTCTTTCTTTCTCTCTGTCTCTCCAACTGTCTTTGTCTCTGTATGTGTGTGTGTCTGCTTTCTGTCTTACTCTCTTTCTCTGCCTGTCTGTCTGCCTGTCGGTCTGTCTCTCTCTCTGTCTATCTCTCTCTCTTTCTGTCTCTGTCTCTCTTTCAGTTTCTCTCTGTCTCTTTCCATCTTTGTCTTTCTCTGTGTCTTTCTCTCTATGTCTCTCTCTGTCTTTCTCTCTTTGTGTATCTTTGTGTCTCTCTGTCTGTGTCTCTGTCTCTGTCTCTGTGTCTCTCTCTCTCTCTTGCTTGCTCACTCTCTGGCTCTCTCTATCTCCCGCCCTCTCTTTCTTGGCAAAATAAGTTCAAGTACATCTAATCTAATCCATTACCACGGCCTGAATTATTAACTTTAGACATCCCGATTTGATCTCCCTACAAAATGCTGTACAGAACTGGAGAGTTGATTTCTGGACTTGGATACCTCATAGATACTACATATTAATAAAGATCCAACCCTAAAATCTGGGGTTGCATCTAGCTCGACTGTCTCAAAAAATCATACCTCTGTTCACCTAGGATGCTGGGAGGGTTTTCTCAATGTGCATCTGCTCATGTCCTTCATGACCTATGACCCAGCCCTGTCCGTTCTGTCTAAAATATGTATCTGCAAACACTTCTCTCCATTTCCACAACTACCCACGGCCCATTGTGGAACCACTGGCTCTTTGAAAAAAAATCCCAGAAGTGGCTTTGGCTTTTTGGCTAGGAGGTCTAAACCTGCTGAGAACTTTCCTGCCCAGGATTCTGTGTGAACAAAAGTGCTTCTGCTGGGAGCTGGGATCCTCGGGACCATGTTTGCTAGCACTGGATGAGTCTCTGGAAGGACGCACGGGACTCCACAAAGCTGACCTGTCCCACCGAGGTCAAATGGATACCTCTGCATTGGCCCGAGGCCTCCAACTTACATCACTGTCACCAACCATTACCTTCAGCATCCTTGTGAGCCTGCCCAAGGCCCCAACTCCAGGGAGACTCTTGGGAGCCCAGCCTTCCTCTGCTAAAGTCCAAAGGGATGGTGACTTCCACCCACAAGGTCCCCACTGAACTGCAAAGATGTGGAGCGTAGGTCAGAGAGGGGACCAGGAGGGGAGACGTACTGACAGTCAATGAGTTTCCTAGGCTCTGGCCACCCCACTCACATCCCACGTACTGGGCACCCACGGGACACCACCGCTTTATCCCCTCCTCTATCCACAGCCGCCCCAACCCCACCCTGCAACCCAGGCACACATGCTGGAAGTTACAAAACCACACGGCCTGAATAGAGCCTAACAGAGCGAGAGCTCATTTCACGAAGCAGGGGGGTGGGTTGGGGTGGGGTGGGGTGGGGTTTGGGTGTCTTTAGAGAGCCCAATTCTCCCTCATGGGTGGCTACAGGATACAAATGAATATCGCTTCTTGGGCGGAGGGGCTTCATTAGGCCATCACGTTTGCGGGACTGTCTCTCAAACCCTTCCTTGAGGCCACAAAATAGATTCCACCCCACCCATCAACATTTCCCCGGGTGTTGGATGTATCCTGTCAAGAGACCTGAGCCTGACATGTTGAGTTAAACACCTTTATTGGCTTTCTGTGTTTGTTTGCTTCTGAGATGGAGTCTTGCTCTGTCCCCCCATGGCTGGAGTACAGTGGCGTGATCTCAGCTCACTGCAACCTCTGTCTCCTGGGTTAGAGTGATTCTCCTGCCTCAGCGCCACCACGCCTGGCTCATTTTTTTATTTTTAGTAGTCACGGGATTTGACCCTGTTTCATTGGTTTTCACTGGAGATTCTAGATTTGAGTCACACCACATTGTGTGCCATATAATGACTTTTTTTTAGAGCACAATATATCTGCTTTATTTGAGTGGTTTGTATATCATTATAATTGTGTTATAGATGAAGAAAAGGTATTAAACATGGTGCTAATTATAGTGAAAGTGAAAAGAAAAGCAAGGCTATCTATTTTGTAGATAGAATAAAGTTGCTCAGTATTTACAGTTACCTAAATAAGTCAGCATTTAAACTCCTCCTACTAAAAGCTTGCCAGTCTGAATAATCCTCCTTTAAACACAATTTTTGATATGGTTAAGGTTTTTAAGAATGTGTCTCCTGCGGAATAGCTGGACCGACAATACACATTTAAAAAAGAACAGCACAAGGATTCACCAGACTTGGGAAAAAATCAAAAACAACACAAGCCTTATGAAGAACTGAGTTCTTAAAATATTATGGAGAACACAGCTATTGGAAGAGATGGCAATATTGGCAAGTTGATTGTTACATTGGTCAGCAATAGCTAGCACTATTTTTTTGGCAATCTTTCAGGCACTGCAACTACTACTGCAAAATGATATATAATCCTTTAAACAACATAATCACAAATCAAAAAATATTTTAGTAATATAATGCTTCAGATTTAGAAGCAAATCAAGTGTTAAAACTCAACTGCTATAGTAACTAACCCCAAAGATAACCGTATCTGACAAAAAAGCTTCCTCAGAGTTACTACTTCAGAATTATACTTTCTCTTGATACTTTTATTTTATTTTATTTTATTTTTATTTTATTTCTTCTTGAGACGGCATCTCACTCTGTCACCCAGGCTGGAGTGCAGTGGCATAATCTTGGCTCACTGCAACCTCCACTTCCCAGGTTCAAGCGATTATCCTTCCTCAGCCTCCTGAGTAGCTGGGACTACAGGCGCCTGCCACCAAGCCCAACTAATTTTTATACTTTTAATATAGGCGGGGTTTCACAATATGGTCTCGATATCTTGACGTTGTGATCTGCCTGCCTTGGCCTCCCAAAGTGCTGGGATGACAGGCATGAACCACCATGCCTTGCCTTCTCTTGATATTTAAACTTTTAAGTCAGTCCAGAGAAATACAATAAATGTCAACAGTAAGTACGGTATTGAGGCAGAAGTAGGACCAAACTTTTTCATATGTTATTCAGTTGATAACAATATGACCTAGGTAGTAATTTCCTATGTGTCTACTTATACACAAATACAAAAAAGTAAAACAGAGATACTGCTAAATAAAGGATACATTAAGTTCTTAATAGTAACTCAATAAACCGGAACATTGTCAAAAAGCAGCTAGTGAACTTTTTCAGTGTTTTTTTCTATTATCCAATAAGTGAATTATGCTATTCCTTTCCAATTTCCCAAGCACTTTTTGTCCCAATCACCATTTTTGTATTCGAAGAAAAAGTAACAAATCAAGTAACAAAACTAAACAAGCAAACAAACAAAACACAACTACAGTATCTGCAAAAGTTTTGTAGAAGACTGAAACTGTTGAGTATAAGCATCTCGTATTCTATTATCATTAATTAACTGAAGAGTTTGTTAAAGACATACATTTCATAAAAAAAGTTAGTTTGAAGTTATTGACCAGTATGTACCATTCCTAAGTATTAGTAACCAAATTCATGACAGTAAAGAGCTATCTAACATGAAAAATTAGTGACTACCAGCACCATCAACAAGACTTTGTCTTTACAATTCATTACCACTTACCATGCATTGTAATGTCTAGGACTGACTCTGATAGCATTTCGAATACAAGCTAATGCTTTGTCCAATTCTTCAGTTAAGACAAACTCTCGCCCTAATAAAGTATAGGCATAAGCATAATTTGGATCCACTTGGATAGCTCTCTGGAAGAATTTAATTGCAATATCGTGTTCCTGTTGCAGACTGAAACAGTTCCCTGCAGCACACCAGGCCTCTGGCGAATTTTTATCCGTGTCTGTTAAGTCTTTTGACAGAAATGAAAGAGCGACATCTTTTTGAAGATGCCAAAGTGTTGTAGAGTAGATTTCCATGCCTTCGACTATATAATTCTCAATCCTTCTAACCTCTGAGAATATTCTTTCAGCTTGCATGTACTCTGAAAGTTCAAAATAGGACCTTCCAATTTGGCACAGTACCCAACCAGTATTGAAGTGGTGAGAAGGTAGATGGCTCAAAATATTTATAGCTTCTTTGCAGTGGTATGAACATAAAGCTAAATAACCTTTCCCCCTTTCACGAAGAAGGCTCATCAAGCCTTCTGCTGCTGCTTTTTGTAGATTAAAAGCCTGAATCTTAGGTGTGATTGTGGATATTTCCTCTTCTGAATTGTTGGAAGAGTCCAATTTTGTAATTTCCAGGTTGTCATTTATATTAGATTGAGTTATTCCTCCTTTATTAGCTTTACTTTTTGTTTTTCTGTTTGAGATTTTAGGTGGAAACTTCATTTTTAATTTCTTCCTATTCTCCTTGGTTGTGGAACTGTCACTAGTAAAGAGTCATGAACTTCTTCGATGCCGTGCATTTGGGGGAGATGTCATAGTGGGGCTCATTACCTGAGGTGTTGTAGTTATTTATGGACCAGAACTTTCTGTTAGTGAAAGAATTGGAGTTACCTCTCGGCTATGTCCACTCTGTGAGAAGACAGACTTTGCTCCATTTTGGCCAATTCTGGCAACAGACTTTTTTGAAGGGGCTCCAGTGGATGGCACGTCAATTACAGAAGGTGTATTAGTGTAGTTTTGTAAATAAGATCCATCTCCAGGACTTGGGGTTTCTAATGGCAAAATCCCAAAACTTGGGGTAAATGGACTAAGAGCTGCTGGTCCTGTTAATAAACTTTGACCAGTTTTTGGTTTATTTTGAACCTGTTTAGATAATATGGAAGTTCCTGTTCCCAGTGGGATAGTTTCAGGTGAAATTACAGCTGAATCAATAAAAGACACTGGGGAATCCGTATTCAAGGAGTACTTTGAATTGGAAGATTCTAAATTGACTCTGTTTAATTCAATTGTGTCCTGGGGTGTTTCCATAAGAATGGTCTCAGGCTGTCTGTGACATAAACTGTGATTAGGTACTTGTGTTGTGCAAGAGTTGGGCAGACAGTTGCTAAAGTTCTGTAAAGATGTGAATTTAAATGTTTGGTCAGGATCTGGCTTTTCACCTATTTCACATAATGATTCAAAGGGATACCAGAGGAAAGGATTTAAACTAAGTCTCTTTTGGTAACATTCTTATCCTTTGGCAAGCCGATCTGTCTTGCAATATACACGTCCCAACAATGGAAGGGGAAAGCAAACTGAATCACCAAACTCAGTAACAATATCATCATGGCTTTTCTGCTTATTAAACACTCCACCAGATAAGATTTGTTCCCAGTCTGCAAGCTTACTGAGATCAACACAACATTTTGCAAGCAGGTATTTGCATTGTGGTGTAGGACAACTGTGTCTTTTAAAGAGTCTATATGCTTTATAGGCGTTTTCTGGGAGGTAAGAACAGGTCGCCATTAAAAACAAGGCTTCTTCTGAGTGTACTTCTGCATAAAGGCGTTCTGTGAGGAAAACCCCATCTCGGTAAGCATAGTGGTTTAGTGCTTGCCATATAGCAGCCTGGAAAGGTTCCTGAAGCACTGTCATCCTCGAGGCAAAGGCCCAATTTCTGCAGGGCCTCAGGAAACCCCCACCCCACCCACCACCCTCCCCCCTGTAGCGGCTCCGGCCCGGCCAGCCTCGACTCCTTTAAATTCACCAGTTATCGGGGGATGGGGGTGGCTGAGCCAGAATGACTTCTTTATCCTGCCGACTCTGGAAAGCCCGGCCCCTTGTGATCCATTGCAAAGCGAAAGTCACCTCATGTTTGGGAAACAGATCCACTCCCATGTTCAGTGGAGGGATGTGGCATGTAGGACCTTAGGACTCTCTTCCTTCTGATTTGGTCTGCACAGCGGGGCCTAGGGCTGGAGTCCTCTCTGTGAGGACGGCTGACTCCCTCTACCTTGGGTTCCATTGGCCCCACCCTGGGACATGGGCCTTGGCAGATTCTGGCCCTTCCTGGCCTTAAATTGCTGTCAGAAACCCCATCTCGTGTTCGGATGCCCCGAATAACTGTGGCTCACGCCTCTCTGGAAACATTGGAAATCTCTCCTCTACACATGGTCACCTAAAACCCCAGGAGCTCGGGACACACGTCTGCCATCCACCTAACTGGTTTCGGGAGAGAATGCTGAGAGTCTCTTGCCAACTCTCTCTTGACTTGAGTTCTTCATGGGTGTGTAGTTAAGATGTAGTGAGACCAGATGTATTAACCCAGGCCGGGTGCTGGTGGCTCACGCCTGTAACCCCAACACTTTGGGAGGCCGAGGCTGTAGGATCCCTTGAGGAATAGCCTAACCCTGGGGAGGTTGAGGCTGCAGTGTGTGAGCCATAATGGTGTAATTTGGATCCAGCCGTTTTCTAAACAGTCATTTTGTAGAATCTGCAAAGAGATATTTCTGAGCCCATTGAGGCCTATGGTGAAAAGGGAAATATTTTCAAATAAAAAGAAAACAGAAGCTTTCTGAGAAACTTCTTTTTGATGTGTGTATTCATCTCACAGTGTTGAAACTTCTTTTATTGAGCAGTTTGGAAACAGTCTTTTTGTAAAATCTGCAAAGGGATATTTCTTAGCCATTTGAGACCTAATGTGAAAAAGAGATATCTTCCCATAAAAATTGGACAGAAGCATTCTGAGAAAGTTCTTCCTGATGTGTGCATTCATCTCACAGAGTTGAACCTTTCTTTTGTTTGAGCAGTTTGGAAACAGTCTTTTTTTAAAATATGCAAATGGATATTTGTGAGCCCTTCACAGCCTATGATGAAACAGGAAATACCTTGACATAAAAACTAGACAGAATCTTTCTGAGAAAATGCTTTGCAATGTGTGCTTTCATCTCACAGAGTTGAACTTTTCTTTTGATTGAGCAGTTTCTAAACAGTCTTTTTGTAGAATACACAAATGGATATTTGCAGCGCTTTTAGGCCTATGGTGAAAACGGAAATATTTTTACAAAAACACTAAAAAGCAGCTTTCTGAGAATCTTCTTTGTGATGCCTGGATTCATATCACAGAGCAGAACCTTTCTTTTGATTGAGCAGATTGGAAACAGTATTTTTGTACAATCTGCAAATGGATATTTCTGAGCCGTTTGATGCCTGTAGTGAAAAAGAATTATCTTCACATAAAAACTAGACAGAATCATTCCGAGAAACTTCTTCCTGATGAGTGCATTCATCTCACAGAGTTGAACCTTTCTTTTCATGGAGCAGTTTGGAAACAGTCTTTTTGTAGTATCTGCAGAGGGATAATTTTGAATACTTTAAGGACTATGGTGAAAAAGGAAATATCTTCACAAAAAAACTAGACAGAAGCATTCTGAGAAACTTCTTTTTTATGTGTGCATTCACCTCACAGGGTTGAAACTTTCATTTCATTGAGAAGTTCAGAAACACTCTTTTTGTAGAATCTGAAAGGGATATATTTGAGTCCATTGAGGCCTGTGGTGAAATAGGAAATATCGTTACATAAAAACTTGACAGAAGCTTTCTGAGAAACTTCTTTGTGATGTGTGCTTTCATCTCACAGAGTTGAGCCTATCTTTTGATTTAGCAGACTGGAAACAGTCCTTTTGTTGTATCTACAGAGGGATATTTGTGAACGGTTTGTGGCCTATGGTGAAAAAGGAAATACCTTCACATACAAAGTAGACAGAAGCATTCTGAGAAACTTCTTTGTGATGTGTCCATTCATCTCACAGAGTTGAACCTTTCTTTGGATTGAGCAGTTTGGAAACAGTCTTTTTGAAGAATCTGCAAAAAATATTTGTGAGCTCTTTATGGCCTACGGTGAAATAGGAAATATCTTCACATAAAAACTAGACAGAAGCTTTCTCAGAAACTACTTTGTGATGCGTGCTTTCATCTCACAGAGTTGAACCTTTCTCTTGAATGAGCAGTTTGGAAACACTCTTTTTGTAGAGTCTGTAAATGGATATTTGGAGCACTTTGAGACCCATGGTGAAAAAGGAAATATCTTCACACAAAAACCAGACAGGAGCATTCTGAGAAACTTCTTTGTGATGGGTGTATTCATCTCACAGAGTTGAACATTTCTTTGGATGCAGCAGTTTGGAAACAGTCTTTTTGTAGTATCTGCAGAGGGATATTCATGAGCAGTTTATGACCAATGGTTAAAAAGGTTATATCTTCACAAAAAAAACTCGACAGATCCGTTGTGAGAAACTTCTTTGAGATGTGTGCATTCAACTCACAGAGTTGAAACTTTCTTTGGATTAAGCAGTTTTCTAAACTGTCCTTTTGTAGAATCTGCAAAGGGATGTTTCTTAGCCCATTGAGGCCTATGGTGAAAAACGATATATCTTCACATGAATGCTAAACAGAAGCTTTCTGAGAAACTTCTTTGTGATGTGTGCATTCATCTCACAGTGTTGAAACTTTCTTTTGATTGAGAAGTTTGGAAGCAGTCTTTTTTTAGAATATGCAAAAGGATATTTGTGAGCCTTTTCAGGCCTATGGTGAAATAGGGAAAATCTTCAAATTAAAACTGGACAGAAGCTTTCTGAGAAACTTATTTGTCATGTGTGCCTTCATCTCACAGAGTTGAACTTTTCTTATGATTGAGTAGGTTGGAAACAGTCTTTTTGTAGAATCTGCAAATGGATATTTGCAACATTTTATGCCTATGGTGAACAGGAAATATTTTCATATAAATACTAGGCAGAAGCATTCTGAGAAACTTCTTTGTGATGTGTGCATTCATGTCACAGGGTTGAAACTTTCCTTGGATTAGGCAGTTTGGAAAGAGTCCTTTTGTAGAATCTGCAAAGGGATATTTGTGAGCCCATTGAGGCCTACGGTGAAATAGGAAATGTCTTCACATAAAAACTAGACAAAAGCTTTCTGAAAATCTTCTTTGTACTGTGTGCTTTTATCTCAAAGAGTTGAACCTCTCTTTTGATTGAGCAGTTTGGAAACACTCCTTTTGTAGAATCTGCAAAGGGATATTTGGAGTGCTTTGAGGCCTATGGTGAAAAAGGAAATATCTGCACATAAAATCTAGACAGAAACTTCTGAGAAACTTCTTTGTGATGCGTGCTTTCATCTCAGATTTGGACCTTCCCTTTCATTGAGCAGTTTGGCAACAAGTCATTTTGTAGAATCTGCAAAGGGATATTTGTGAGCAGTTTGATGCCTATGGTGAGAAACTAAATTCCTTCACATAATACCTGAACAGAAGTATTTTGAGAAAACTCTTTGTGATGTTTGCATTCATGTCACTGAGTTGAAACATTCTGTTCATTGAGCATTGTGGAAAAATACTTTTTGTGCAATCTGCAAAGGAATATATGTTTGCAGTTTGAGACCTATGGTGAAAAAGTAATATCTTCACATAAAAACAAGACAGAAGCATTCTGAGAAACTAATTTTTTATGTGTGCATTCATCTCACAGAATTGAACCTTTCCTTTGATGAAGCAGTTCGGAAAGAGTTTTTTGTAGAATCTGAAAAGGGATAGTTGTGATCCCTTTGAGGCCTAAGGTGAAATAGGAAATATCTTCACATAAAAACTAGACAGAAACTTTCTGAGAAACTTCTTTGTGACGTGGGCTTTCATCTCAAAGATTTGAACCTTTATTTTGATTGAGCAGTTTGGAAAGACTCTTTTTCTAGTATCTGCAGAGGGCTATTAATGAGCAGACTGAGGCCTATAGTGAAAAAGGAAATGGCTTCTCAAAATACTAGACAGAAGCATTATGAGAGACTTCTATGTAATGTGTGCATTGATCTCACCAAGTTAAATCTTTCTTTTGATTGAGCTGTTTGGAAACACGCTTTTTTGTAGCATCTGCAAGGGTATACTTCTGAGCCCTTTGAGGCCTATTTTGAAATATGAAATATCTTCACATATAAACTAGACAGAGGTTTCTAAGAAACTTCTTTGTGACGTGTGCTTTCACCTCACAGAGTTGAAACTTTCTTTTGATTGAGCAGATTGGAAACACTCTTTTTGTAGAATCTGCAAGTGGATATTTGGAGTGCTTTGAGGCCCATGGTGAAAAAGGAAATATCTTCACAAAAAACTAAACAGAAGTTTTCTGAGAAACTTCTTTGGGATGTGTGCATTCATCCCACACATTTGAACCCTTCTTTTGATTGCTATGGTGAAAAAGGAAACTTCTTCACATAAAACTATACAAAAGCATTCTGAGAAACTTCTTTGTTATGTGTGCTTTCATCTCACAGAGTTTAACCTTTCTTTTCATTGTGCAGTTTGGAAACAGTCTTTTTGTAGAATCTGCAAAGGGATGTTTGTGAGCAGTTTGAGGCCTATGGTGAAAAAGGAAATACCTTCACATAAAAACCAGACAGAAGCTTTTTGAGAAACTTCTTTGTGATGTTTGCATTCATCTCCCAGAGTTGAATCTTCCTTTTCATTGAGCTGTTTAGAAACAGCCTTTTTGCACAATCTGTAAAGGGATATTTCTGAGTGGTTTGAGGCCTATGGTGAAAAAGAAATATCTTCACATAAAAATCAGACAGAAGCATTCCGGGAAACTTCTCTGTGATGTGTGCATTCATCACAGAGATTTGAAACTTTCATTTCATTCAGTAGTTTGGAAAGAGTCTTTTCATAGAATCTGCAAAGGGATATTTCTGAGCCCTTTGAGACCTATTATGAAATAGGAAATATCTTCACATAAAAACTAGACTGAAGATTTTTGAGAAACTTCTTTGTGATGCTTGCGAACCTTCTTTTTGATTGAGCAGTTTGGAAACAGTCCTTTTGTAGAATCTGCAAAGGGATATTTCTGAGCCCTTTGAGTCCTATAGTGAAATAGAAAATGTCTTCACATAATAACTAGACAGAAGCATTCTGAGAAACTTCTTTGTGATGTGTGCTTTCATTTCACAGAGTTGAACGTTTCCTTTGATTGAGCAATTTGGAAACACTCTTTTTGTAGAATCAGTAAATGGATATTTGGAGCACTTTGAGGCATAAGGTGAAAAAGGAAGTATTTGTACCTAAAAAGTAGACAGAAACCTTCTGAGAAACTTCTTTGTGATGTGTGCTTTCATCTCACAGAATTGAACATTTCTTTTCATTGAGCAGTTTGGGAACAAGTCATTGTATAGAATCTGCAAATGTATATTTGTGAGCTGTTTGATGCCTATGCTGAAAAAGTAAATATTCACATAAAAACCAGACAGAAGGTTTTAGAGATAACTTTTTGTGATGTTTGCATTCATATCAAAGAGTTGAAACTTTCTGTTCATTGAAGAGTTTGGAAACATTCTTTTTGTGCAATCTGCAAAGGAATATTTCTGAGTGGTTTCAGGCCTGTGGTGAAAAAGAAATATCTTCACATAAAAACTAGACAGAAGCATTCTGAGAAACTTCTTTTTCATCTGTGCATTCACCTCACAGAGTTGATCCTTTCTTTTCATTGAGCAGTTTGGAAACAGTCTTCTTGTAGTATCTGCAAATTGATATTTGTGATCCCCTTTAGGCCTATGGAGAAATAGGAAATATCTTCACATAAACACTAGACAGAATCTTTCTGAGAAACTTCTTTGTGATGTGTGCTTTCATCCTACACAGTTGAACCTTTCTTTTGATTGATCACTTTGGAAACAGTCTTTTTGAAGAGTCTACAAATGGATATTTGGGGAGCTTTGAGGCCTAAGGTCAAAAAGGAAATATATTCACATAAAAACTAGACAGAAGGACTTTGAGAAACTTCTTTGTGATGTGGGCTTTCATTTCAGAGAGTTGAATCTTTCTTTTGTTTGAGCAGTTTGGAAATAGTCTTTTTGTAAAATGTGCAAAGGGATATTTCTGAGCCAATTGAGGTCTATGGTGAAAACGAAATACCTGTACATAAAAAGTAGACAGAAGCATTCTGAAAAACTTTTTTGTGATGTGTCCATTCGTGTCACAGATTCGAACCTTTCTTTTGATTGAGCAGTTTGGAAACAGTCGTTTTGTAGAATCTGCAAAGAGGTATTTGTGAGCTCTTTATGGCCTGTGATGAAATACGAAATATCTCCACATAAAAACTAGACAGAAGATTTCTGAGAAACTTCTTTGTGATGTGTGCTTTCTTCTCACAGTACTGAACCTTTCTTTTGATTGAGCAGTTTGGAAAGTCTTTTTGCAGAATCTGCTAATGGGTATTTGGAGCTATTTGAGGCCCATGGTGAAAAAGGAAGAATCTTCACATAAAAACTAGACAGAAGATTTCTGAGAAGCTTCTTTGTGATGTGTCAATTCATGTCACAGAATTCAACCTTTCTTTCAATTGAGCAGTTTGGAAACAGTCTTTTGTAGAAGCTGCAAAGGGAAATTTCTTAGCCTTTTGTGGCTTATGGTGAAAAAGAAATATCTACACGTAAAAACTAGACAGAAGCTTTCTGAGAAACTTCTTTGTGATGTGCCCATTCATGTCACAGAGTTAAACTTTTCTTTTGATTTAGCAGTTTGGAACATGTATTTTCTTAGAATCTGCAAATGGATATTTGTGAGCCCCTTTTGGCCTATTTTGAAATATGAAATATCTTCACATAAAAACTAGATAGAAGCTTTCTGAGAAACTTCTTTGTGATGTGCACTTTCCTCTCACAGAGTTGAACCTTTCTTTTTATGGGGTGGTTTGGAAACAGTCTTTTTGTAGAGTCTGCAAATGGATATTTGGAGCGTTTTGAGGCCTATAGTGGAAAAGGAAATATCTTCACATAAAAACTAGACAGTAGCTTTTTGAGAAAACTATTTGTGACATTTCCATTCATCTCTAATAGTTGACCATTTCTTTTCATTGAGCAGTTTGGAAACAGTCTTTTTGTACAAACTGCAAAGGGATATTTCAGAGTGGTTTGAGGCCAATGGTGAAAAATAAATATCTTCACATGAAAACTAGACAGAAGCATTTTGAGAAACTTCTTTGTGATGTGTGCATTCATCTCACAAATTTGAACGTTTCTTTTGATTTAGCAATTTGGAGAAAGTCTCTTGGAAGTATAAGCGGAGTTATATTTGTGAGCAGTTTAAGGCCTATTGTGCAAAAGGAAATACCTTCATATAAAAAGTAATCAGAAGCTTTCTGAGAAACTTCTTTGTGATGTGTGCTTTCGTCTCACAAAGTTTCACATTTCTTTTGATTGCAAAGTTTGGAAACATTCTTTTTGTAGAATCTGCAAATGGATATTTGGAACAATTTGAGTCCTATGGTGAAAAAGGGAATATGTTCACATAAAAACTAGACAGAAGAATTCTGAGAAACTTCTTTGTGATGAGTCCATTCATCTCACAGAATTGAAACTTTCTTTGATGGATCAGTTTGGAAACAGTCTTTTTGTAGTATCTGCAGAGGGATAATTTTGAGTGGTTTAAATAGTGAAAAAGGAAATATCTTCACAAAATAACTAGACAGAAGCATTTTGGGAAACTGCTTTGTGATGTGTGCATTAATCTCACAATGTTGAACGTTTCTTTTGATTTAGCAATTTGGATAAAGTCTCTTGGAAGTATAAGCGGAGTTATATTTGTGAGCAGTTTGAGTCCTATGGTGCCAAAGGAAATACCTTCATATAAAAAGTAGACAGAAGCTTTCTGAGAAACTTCTTTGTGATGTGTGCTTTCGTCTCACAGAGTTGCACCTAACTTTTGATTGAGCAGTTTGGAAACATTCTTTTTGTAGGATCTGCAAATGGATATTTGGAGCAATTTGAGTCCTACGGTGAAAAAGGAAATATGTTCACATAAAAACTAGACAGAAGAATTCTGAGAAACTTCTTTGTGATGAGTCCATTCATCTCACAGAGTTGAAACTTTCTTTGATGGACCGGTTTGGAAATAGTCTTTTTGTAGTATCTGCAGAGGGATATTTTTGAGCGGTTTAAAGACTATGGTGAAAAAGGAAATATCTTCACATAATAACCAGACAGAAGTATTCTGAGAAACTTCTTTGTGATGTGTGCATTCATCTCACAGAGTTGAACCTTTCTTTTGATTGAGCACTTTGGAAACAGTCTTTTTGTAGAACCTTCAAAGGAATATTTGTGAGCCCTTTATGGCCTCAGGTGAAATGGAAATATCTACACATACAAACTAGAGAAAAGCTGAGTAACTTCTTTGTCATGTGTGCTTTCATCTCAGAGAGTTAAAAATTTGTTTTGATTGATCAGTTTGGAAACAGTCTTTTTGTAGAATCTGCAAATGGATATTTGTATCACTTTGAGGCCTATGTTGAGAAAGGAAATATCTTCACATAAAAACAAGACAGAAGATTTCTGAGAACCTCCTTTGTTATATGTGCATTCATCTCACAGGGTTGAATCTTTCTTTTGATTGAGCAGTTTGGAAACAGTCTTTTTGTAGAATCTACAAAGGGATATTTCTGAACGGTTTTATGCCTATGGTGAAAAAGAAATATCTTCACATAAAAACTAGACAGAAGCATTATGAGAAATTAATTTATTATTTGTGCATTCGTCTCACAGAGTTGAAACTTTCTTTTCATGGAGCAGTTCGAAAACTGTCTTTTTGTAGAGTCTGCAAAGGGATATTTGTGAGCCCTTTGAGGCTTATATTGAAATAGAAAACATCTTCACAAAACAAGTAGACAGAAACATTATGGGAAACTTCTTTGTGACGTGTGCTTTCATCTTTCAGATATGAATCTTTCTTTTCATTGAACAGTGTGGAAACTCTCTTTTTGTAGATTCTGCAAAAGGGTATTTGGAGGGCTTTGAGGCCTATGGTGAAAAAGGAAATATTTTCACTTAAAAACTAAACAGAAGCTTTCTGAAAAACTTCTTTGTGATGTGCATATTCATGTCACAGAGTTGAACCTTTCTTTTCATTGAGCAGTTTGGAAACCATCTTTTCGTACAATCTGCAATGGGATGTTTCTGAGTGGTTTGAGGTCTATGGTGAAAAAGAAATATCTTAGCATAAAAACTACACAGAGGCATTCTGAGAAACTTCTTTTTCATGTGTGCATTCATCTCCCAGAGTTGAACATTTCTTTTCATTGAGAAGTTCAGAAACAGTCTTTCTGTAGAATCTGCGAAAGGATATATGTGAGTCCATTGAGGGATATGGTGAAATAGGAAATATCTTCAGAGAAAAACTAGACAGAAGCATTCTGAGAAATTTCTTTGTGATGTTTGCATTCATCTCACAGAGTTGAAACTTTCTTTTGATTGATCCGTTTGGAAACAGTCTTTTTGAAGAATCTGCAAATGGATATTTGGAGCGCTTTGTGTCTTGTGGTGAAAAATTAAATATCTTCACATAAAATCGACTGAGAAGCTTTCTGAAGAACGTCTTTGTGATGTGTGCTTTTATCCCAGAGAGTTGAACTTTCTTTTCATTGAGCAGTTTGGAAGCAGTCTTTTTGTATTATATGCAGAGGGATATTTGGGAGTGGTTTAAGGCCTACGGTGAAAAAGTAAATATCTTCACATAAAAACTAGACAGAAGCATTCTGAGAAAGTTCTTTGTGATGTGCACATTCATAACACAGAGTTGAAAATTTCTTTTGGTTGAGAAGTTTGGAAACAGTCTTTATGTCCAATCTGCAAAGGGATATTTCTTAGACGTTTGAGGCCTATGGTGAAACAGAAATATCTTCACATAAAAACTAGACAGAAGCTTTCTGAGAAACTGCTTTGTGATGCATCCATTAATCTCATACAGTTGAAATTTTCTTTTGATGGAGCAGTTTGGAAAGAGTCTTTTTGTAGATTCTGTAAAGGGATACTTGTTATCCCTTTATGGCCTAAGGTGAAATAGGAAATATCTTCCCATGAAAACTAGACAGAAGCTTTCTGAGAAATTTATTTATGATATGTGATTTCGCCTCACAGAGTTGAAACTTTCCTTTGTTAGAGCAGTTTGGAAAGAGGCCTTTTGTAGGATCTGCAAAGAGATATTTTTGAGACCACTGAAGCGTACGGTGAAAAAGGAAATGTGTTCACATTAAAACTAGAAAGAAACCATCTGAGAAACTTCTTTGTGATGTGCACTTTCATCTCATAGAGTTGAACCTTTTTTTTGATTGAGCAGTTTGGAAAAAGTCTTTTAGTAGAATGTGCAATTGGATATTTGGTGCGCTTTGAGGCCTATGGTGAACAAGGAAATATCTTCACATAGAAACTAGACAGAATCTTTCTGAGAACCTTGTTTATGATGTGTGCATTCATCACACAGAGCTGAATGTTTCTTTTGATTGAGCAGTTTGTAAACAGTCTTTTTAGAGATTCTGCCAAAGGATATTTGTGAGCCCTTTCAGGCTTATGGTGAAAATGGAAATATCCACTAATAAAATCTGGACAGAATCTTTCTGTGACACTTCTTTGTGATGAGCGCATTCAACTCACAGAGTTGAACCATTATTTTCATTGAGCAGTTTGGAAACAGTCTTTTTGTAGAATCTCCAACGGGATATTTTAAGTGATTTATGGCTTAAAGTGAAAAAGGGAATATCAACATATAAAATCTAGACAGAAGCTTACTGAGACTTTTTTTGTGATGTGAGCATTCATCTTACAGGGTTGAAACATTCTTTTGATTGAGGAGTTTGTAAATTGTCTTTCTGTAGAATCTGCAAAGGGATAATTTTAAGCAGTTTATGGCTTATGGTGAAAAAGGAAATATCCACAAATAAAATCTAGACAGAAGATTTCTGAGATACTTTTTTTTTGATGTGAGCATTCATATCACAGTGTTGAAACTTTCTTTTGATTGAGCAGTTTGTAAAGTGTCTTTTTGGAAAATCTGCAAAGGGATATTTGTGAGCAGTTTGAGGCCTAAGGTGAGAAAGTAAATATATTCAGGTAAAAACTAGACAGAATCTTTCTGAGAAACTTCTTCGTGATGTCAGCATGCATCTCACAGTTTGGAACTGATCTTTTGATTGAGCAGTTACGCTACAGTCTTTTTGTAAAATCTGCAAAGAGACATTTGTGAAAGCTTTGAGGCTAATAGTGAAAAAGGAAATACATTCACATAAAAACTTGACAGAAGCTTTCTGAGAAACCTCTATTTGATGTGTGCATTTATCTCAAGAGTTGAACCTTTCTTTTAATTGAGCTGTTTGGAAAGAGTCTTTTGTAGATCTATAAATGGATATTTGTGAGCGGTTTGAGCCCTATGGTGAGAAGGGAAATGTCTACAAATACATACTGGAAAGAATCTTCCTGAGAAACTTCTTTGTGATGTCTGCATTCATCTCATCGAGTTGAACCTTTCTTTTGATTGATCAGTTTGGAAACAGTCTTTTTGTAGAATCTTCAAAATGATATTTGTGAACGATTTGAGGCTTATGTTGAAAAAGGAAATATCTTCACATAAAAAATAGACAGAAACTTTCTGAGAAGCTTTTTTGTGATGTGTGCATTCATCTCACAGATTTCAACATTGCTGTTGATTGAGCAGTTTGGAAACGGTCTTTTTGTAGATTCTGCAAAGGGATATTTGTGAGCAGTTTGAGGCTTATGGTGAAAAAGGAAATATCTACAAATAAAATCTACACAGAAACTTTCTGAGAAACTTCTTTGTCATGTGTGCATTCATTTCACAGAGTTGAACTTTTCTTTTGATTGAGCAGTTTGGAAACCATCTTTTTGGAGCATCTCCAAAGGGATATTTGTGAGTGTCTTAAGGCATATGGTGAGAAAGTAAATATATTCATATAAAAGCTAGACAGAATATTTCTGAGAAACTACTTTATGATGTGTGCCTTCATGTCACAGAGTTGAACCATTCTCTTGATTGAGCAGTTTGGAAACAGTCTTTTTGTAGAAACTGCAAAGGGATATTTGTGAGTGATAGGAGGCCTATGGTGACAAAGGAAATATCTTCACATAAAAACCAGACAGAAGATTTCTGAGAAACCTCTTTGTGATGTGTGCATTCATCTCTGAGAGTTGAACCTTTCTTTTCATTGAGCAGTTTGGAAACACACTTTTTGTAGAATCTGAAAACTGATATTTCTGAAGGCTTTGAAGCTTATGGTGAAAAAGGAAATATCAGCCCATAACAACTAGACAGAAGCTTTCTGAGAAACTTCTTTGTGATGTGTGCATTTACCTCACAGATGTGAACCTGCCTTTTGATTGAGAAGTTTGGAAACCGTCTTCTTGTAGAATCTGCAAAGAGACATTTGAGAGAGCTTTGAGGTCTATGGTGAAAAAGGAAATATCTTCACATAAAAACTAGATAGAAGCTTTCTGAGAAACTTTTTTGTGATGTGTGCATTTGTATCACAGGGTTGAACCTTTCTTTTGATTGAGAAGTTTTGAATCAGTCTTTTTGTAGGATCTGCAAAGGGATATTTGCGATCCATTTTTGGCCTACAGTGAAAGAGGAAATGACTTCACATAAAAACTAGACAAAACTATTCTAAGAAACTTCTTTGTGATGTGTGCATTCATCTCACAGAGTTGAATATTCCTTTTGATTGAATAGTTTGGAAACAGTCTTTTTGTAGAATCTGCATAGGGATATTTGTGAGCCCATTGAGGCCTTTGTTGAAAAAGGAATTATCTTCACATGAAAACTAGACAGAAGCTTTTTGAGAAACTTCTTTGTGATGTGTGTGTTCATCTCACAGAGTTGAAACGCTCTTTTGATTGAGTAGTTTGGAAACAGTCTTTATTAGAAACTGCAAGGAATAATTGTGAGCAATTTGAAACCATGGTGAAAAACGAGTTATCTACAAATAAAATCTAAACAGAAGCTTTCTGAGAAACTTCTTTGTGATGTGTGCATTCATCTCACATAGTTGACCTTTTGTTTTGACTGAGAAGTTTTCAAATAGTCTTTTTGTACAATCTGCAAAGAGATATCTGTGAATGCTTTCAGGCTTATGGTGGAAAAGGAAATATCTTCACCTAAACCTATAAAAAAGCTTTCTGAGAGACTTCTTTAGGATGTGTGCATTCATCTCACAGAGTTGAACATTTGTTTTGATTCACCAGTTCAAAAGCAGTATTTTTGTAGAATCTGTAAGGAGATATTTTTGAGCTCTTTGAGGCCTATAGTGTAAAAGGAAATGTCTTTACATAAAAACTATACAGAAGTTTTCAAAGAAACTTCTCTGAGATGTGTGCATACATCTCACAGAGTTGAACCTTTGTTTTGATTGAGCAGTTTGGGAAGAGTCTTTTTGTATAATCTGTAAAGGGATATTTGAAGGCGTCTTGAGGCATATGGTGAAAAAGGAAATACCTTCACATAAAAAGTAGACAGAAGCTATCTGAGAAACTTCCTTGTGATGTGTGCATTCATCTCACAGAGTTGAAACTTTCTTTTGACTTATCAGCTTGGAAACAGTATTTTTGTAGAATGTGCAGAGGGATATTTATGAGTGGTTTGAGGTCTGCAGTGAAAAAGGAAATATTTTCACATAAAACCTAGAGAGAAGCATTCTGAGAAACTTCTTCATGATGTGCACATTCGTCTCAGAGAGTTGAACCTCTCTTTTCATTTGGGCAGTTTGGAAACCGTCTTTTTGTAGAATCTGCAAAGTGATATGTTTCAGTGGTTTGAGTCCTATGGTGAAAACGGAAATATTGAAAAATGAAAGGTAGACAGCAGCTTTCTGAAAAACTTCTTTGTGATGCGTGCATTCGTCTCACAGGGTTGAAACTTTCTTTTGATTGAGCAGTTTGGAAACAGTCTTTTCATAGAACCTGCAAAGTGATATTTGTGAAGGCTTTGAGGCTTATGGTGAAAAAGGAAATATCTTCACATAAAAACTAGACTCATGTTTTCTGAGAAACTTCTTTGTGATGGGTGTATGCATCTCAAAGAGTTGAATCTTTCTTTTGATTGAGCAGTTTGGAAACAGTCTTTTTGGAGAATCTGCAAAGGGATGTTTTTGAGTGGTTTGAGGCATGTGGTGAAAAAGGAAATATCTTCATATAAAAACTAGACAGAAGTATTCTGAGAAACCATTTTGTGATGTGTGCATTCATCTCACAGAGTTGAATTTTCTTTCATTGAGTAGTTTGGAAGCAGTCTTTTTGTAGAATATGCAAAGGGATATTTGTGAGCTTTTTGAGGCCTGTTGTGAAAAAGAAATATCCACAAATAAAATCTAGACAGAAGCCTTCTGAGAAACTTCTTTGTGATGTGTGCATTCATCACACAGAGTTGAACCTTTCTTTTGATTGAGCAGTTTGGAAACAGTCCTTTTGTAGAATCTACAAAGGGTTATTTATGAGCAGTTTGAAGTCTATGGTGAAAAAAGGAATATCGAGAAACAAGAACTAGACAGAAACTTTCTGAGAAACTTCTCTTTGATGTGTGCATTCATCTCACAGAGTAGAAAGCTTTCTTTGATTAAGCAGTTTGGAAACAATCTTTTTGTAGAATCTGCAAAGGGACGTATGTAGGTGATTTCAGGTCTATGGTGAAAATGGAAATATCTTCACAAAGAAACTACACAGAAGCTTTCTGAGAAAATTCTTTGTGATGTGCTCATTCATTTCACAGATTTGAAGTGTTCTTTTCATTGACCAGTTTGGATAGAGTCTTTTTGTAGAACCTGCTTTGTGATATTTGTGAGCTCTTTGAAGCCTATGGTGAAAAAAGAAATATCTTCACACAAAAACTAGACAGAAGCTTTCTGAGATACTTCGTTGTGATGTGTGCATTCATCTCGAAGAGTTGAAACTGTCTTTGGATTGAGCAGTTTTGAAACAGTCCTTTTGTAGAATGTACAAAGGGATAATTGGGATCCCTTTTTGGCCTATGGTGAAAAAGGAAATGTCTACACATAAAAACTAGACAGAAGCATTCTATGAAACTTCTTTTTGATGTGTGCTTTCTTCTCACAGCTTTGAACCTTTCTTTAGATAGAGCAGGTTGGAAAATGTTTTTGTAGAATCTGCAAAGTGATAATTTGAATGCTTTGAGACTTATGGTGAAAAAGGAAATACCTTCAAATAAAAACTGGACAGAAACTTTCTGAGAAACTTCTTTGTGATGTGTGCATTCATCTCAAAGAGTTGAAGCTTCGTTTTGGCTGGACAGTTTGGGAACAGTCTTTTTATAAATTCTGTAAAGGAACACTTGTGAGCACTTTGAGGCCTATATTGAAAAAGGAAACATCGTCAAATAAAAACTAGACAGAAGCTTTCTGAGAAACTTCTTTGTGATGGGTGCATTCACCTCACAGAGTCGAACCTTTCTTTTGATTGAATAGTTTGGAAACAGTCTTTTTGTAGAATCTGCAAAGGGTTATTTATGAGTGGTATGAGGCCTATGGTGAAAAAGGGAGTATCAACAAATAAAAAGTAGACAGAAATTTTCTGAGAAACTTCTCTGTGATGTGTGCATTCATCTCGCAGAGTGGAAACTTTCTTTGAGCCGTTTGGAAACAGTCTTTTTGTAGAATCTGCAAAGGGATATATATAGGCAGTTTGAGGTCTATGGTGAAAAGGGAAACATCTTCAGATAAAAACTGACTGCTCAATGGGAGGAAACTTTTACTTCTGTGTAATGAATGCACATGTCAGAAAGGAGTTACTCAGAAAATTTCTTTATACTTTTTATGTGAAGATATTTCCTTTTTCACCGTATGCCTCAACGTGCTCCCAGATATCCCTTTGCAAATTCTATGAAAAGAATGTTTCCAAACTGCTCAATAAACAGAGTGGTTCAACACTGTGAGACGAATGTGCACATCACAAAGAAGTTTCTCAGAAAACCTCCTTCTCGTTTTTATGTGAAGATATTCCCTTTTTGAACATAGTCCTCAATGCACTCCCAAATATGCCTTTGCAGAATCTACAAAAAGACTTTCCAAACTGCTCAATCAAAAGAAAGTTTCAACTCTGTTAGACGAATGCACACATCAGAAAGTAGTTTCTCAGCAAGCTTCTCACTAGTTTTTATGTGAAGATAATCCCTTTTTCAATGTGGGCCTCAAAGCACTCAAAAATAACCGTTTGTAGATTCTAGAATAACAGAGTTTACAAACTGCCCAATGAAAAGAAATATTTACCTCTGTGAGATGAATACACATATCTTAAAGCAGCTTCTCAGAATGCTTCTTTCTGGTTTTTATGTGAAGATATTTCTTTTTTCACCATAGGCCTCAATGCGCTCCTAAATATCCCTTTGCAGTTTGTACCAAAAGGATTGTTTTCAAACTGCTCAATCTGAAGAATGTTTCAATTCTGTGAGATGAATGCACACATCATGAAGAAGTTTCTCTGAAACTTTCTTTATAGTTTTTCTGTGAAGATATTTCCTTTTTCACCATAGGCCTCACCTCAAAGCTCTCAGAAATGTCCCTTTGCAGATTCTACAAAAAGACTGTTTCCAAACCACTCAATAAAAAGAATTATTGAACACAGTGAGATGAATGCACACATCTCAAAGAAGTTTCTCAGAAACCTTCAGTCTAGTTTTTATGTGAATATATTTCCTTTTTCACCATAGGCCTCAAAGTGCTCCAAATATCCATTTGCAGATTCTACAAAAAGACTGTTTCCAAACTGCTCAAGCAAAACAAAGGTTTAACTCTGTGTGATGAATGCACACATCACAAAGAAGTTTCTCAGAATGCTTCTGTCTAGATTTTAAGTGAAGATACTTGCTTTTTTCACCGCTGGCCTCAAAGTGCTCACAAATATCCCTTTACAGATTCTACAAAAATACTTTTACCAAATTGCTCAATCAAAAGAAAGGTTCAACTCTGTGAGATGTATGCACACCACAAAGAGGTTTCTCAGAAAGCTTCTCTCTAGTTTTTATGTGAAGATATTTCCTTTTTCACCATAGGCCTCAAAGTGCTCCAAATATCCATTTGCAGATTCTACAAAAAGACTGTTTCCAAACTGCTCAAGCAAAACAAAGGTTTAACTCTGTGTGATGAATGCACACATCACAAGGAAGTTTCTCAGAATGCTTCTGTCTAGATTTTAAGTGAAGATACTTGCTTTTTTCACCGCTGGCCTCAAAGTGCTCACAAATATCCCTTTACAGATTCTACAAAAATACTTTTACCAAATTGCTCAATCAAAAGAAAGGTTCAACTCTGTGAGATGTATGCACACCACAAAGAGGTTTCTCAGAAAGCTTCTCTCTAGTTTTTATGTGAAGATATTTCCTTTTTCACCATAGGCCTCAAAAGGTTCACAAATATGCCTTTGCAGATTCTACAAAAAGACTCTTCACACACTGCTCAATCAAAAGAATGTTTCAACTCTGTGAGATGAATGCTCACATCACCAGAATGTTTCTCAGAAAGCTTCGTTGTAGTTTTTCTGTGAAGATATTTCCTTTTTCACCATATGCTTCAAAGGGCTCATAAATATCACTTTGGAGATTTTACAAGAAAAGAGTTTCAAATCTTCTCAATGAAAAGAAACAGAAACATCTGGGAGATGAGTGCACATATCACAAAGCAGTTTCTCAGAAACATTCTGTCTAGTTTTCATATGAAGGTATTTCCTTTTTCACCACTGGATGCAAAGTGCTCAAAATTGTTCCTTTGCAGATTCTACAAAAAGTCTGTTTCCACACTGCTCCTCAAAAGAAAGTTTCAACTCTGTGAGATGAATGCACATGTCAAAAATAAGTTTCTCTGAAAGCTTCTATTAAGTTTTTATGTGAATGTTTCCTTTTTAACCATAGGCCTCAATGCCCTCACAAATATCTCTGCAGATTCTGCAAAAAGACTGTTTCCAAGCTGCTCAATAAAAATAATTATTGAACTTTGTGAGATGAATGCACACACCTCAAAGAAGTTTCTCAGAAACCTTCAGTCTAGTTTTTATGTGAATATAATTCCTTTTTCACCATAGGCCTCGAAGTGCTCCAAATAGCCTTTTGCAGGTTCTACAAAAAGACTGTTTCCAAACGGATCAAAGAAAAGAAAGTTTCAAATCTGTGAGATGAATGCACACATCAGTAAGAAGTTTCACAGGAGGCTTCTGTCTAATTTTTATATGAAGACATTTCCTTTTTCACCATAGGCCTCCATCTGCTCACAAATATCCCTTAGCAGATTTTACAAGAACAGAATTTCCAGACTGATCAAAGAAAACAAATGTTTTCCTCTGTGAGATGAATGCACACATCACAAAACTCTTTCTCAGAAACCTTCTTTATACTTTTTATGTGATATATCTTTTTTCTCCCTAGGACTCAAAGCGCTAAAAAATATCCCTTTGCAGATTCTACAAAAAGATTGTTTCCAAACTGCTCAATCAAAAAAATAGTTCAACTCCTTGAGATGAATGCATACATCACAAAGAATTTTATCAGAAACCTTCTTTATAGTTTTTATGTGAAGGTATTTCCTTTTTCACCATAAGCCTCAAAGTGCTCAGCAATATCCCTTTGCAGATTCTGCAAAAAGGCGTCTTCCCAACTGCTCAACCAAATAAATGTTTGAACTCTGTGAGATGGATGCACACATCACAAAGAGGTTTCTCAGAAATCTTCTGTCCATTGTTTATGTGAAGATATTTCCTTTTTCACCATAGCACTCAAAGTCCTGAAAAATATCCCTTGCAGATTCTACAAAAAGGCAGTTTCCAGACTGCTCAATCAAAATAATGGTTGAACTCTGTGAGATGATTGCACACATCACAAAGAAGCCACTAAGAAAGCTACTGTCTAGTTTTTATGTGAAGATATTTTCTTTTTCACCATAGGCCTCAAAGCACTCACAAATATCCCTTTGCAGATTCTACAAGAACAGAGTTTCCAGACTAATCAGAGAAAATAAACATTTACCTCTGTGAGATCAATGCACACATCACAAAGCTGTTTCTAAGAAACCTTCTTTATACCTTTTATATGAATACATTTCCTTTTTTACCATTGGCCTCAAAATGCTCATAAATATCCTTTTGCAGATTCCACAAACAGATAGTTTCCATACTGCTCAATCAAAAGTAAGTTTCATCTTTGTGAGATGAATTCCCACATCACAAAGACGTTTCTCAGAAAGCCTCTCTCTAATTTTTATGTGAAGATATTTCTTTTTTCACCACAGGCCTCAAAGGACTCATACATATCCCTTTGCAGACTCTACAAGAACAGTTTCCAGACTGACCAGAGAAAAGAAAAGTTTACCTCTGTGAGATGAATGCTTACGTCACAAAGCTGTTTCTGAGAAATCTTGTTAATCCTTTTTATATGACTATGTTTCCTTTTTCACCATAGGCTTCAATGCACTCATAAATATCCCTTTGCAGATTCTACAAAATGACTGTTTTCAAACTGTTCAATCAAAAGAATGGTTGAGCTCTATGAGATGAATGCACACATCGCAAAGAGGTTTCTTGGGAAGCTTCTGTCTAGTTTTTATGTGAAGATATTTCCTATTTCCTTATAAGCCTCAAAGCTGTCAAAAATATGCCTTTACAGATTCTTCAAAAATACTGTATCCAAATTGCTCAATCCAATTAAAGGTTCAAATCTGTGAGATGAATGCACACATCACAAGGAGGTTTCTCAGAAAGTCTCTCTCTAACTTTTATGTGAAGGTATTTCTTTTTACACCATAAGCCTCAAAGGACTCTTAAATATCCCTTTGCTGACTCTACAAGAACAGTTTCCAGACTGACCAGAGAAAAGAAAATTTTACCTCTGTGAGGTGAATGCTTACATCACAAAGCTGCTTCTGAGAAACCTTGTTTATACTTTTTATGTGAATATATTTCCTTTTTCACCATAGGCCTCAAAGCACTCATAAATATCCCTTTGTAGATTCTACAAAAAGACTGTTTCCAAACTGTTCAATCAAAAGAATGGTTGAGCTCTATGAGATGAATGCACACATCACAAAGAAGTTTCTTGGGAACTTCTGTCTAGTTTTTATGTGAAGATATTTCCTATTTCATCATAAGCCTCAAAGCTCTCAAAAATATACCTTTACAGATTCTGCAAAAATACTGTATCCAAATTGCTCAATCCAATGAAAGGTTCAAATCTGTGAGATGAATGCACACATCACAAAGAGTTTTCTGAGAAAGCTTCCCTCTAGTTTTCATGTGAAAATATTTCCTTTTTCACCATAGGCATCAAAGCATCACAAATATCCCTTTGCAGATTCTATCAAAATACTGTTTACAAACTGCTCAATCAAAAGAATGTTTCAATTCTGTGAGATGAATTCTCGCATCTCCAAGATGTTTCACGGAAAGCTTCTGTCCAGTTTTTACATGAAGATAATTCCTTTTTCACCATAGGCCTCAAAGCGCTGACAAATATCCCTTTGCAGATTTTACAAGAACAGAATTTCCAATCTGCTCAATGAAGAGAAATGGTTAACTCTGTGGGATGAAATCACACATCACAAAGCAGTTTCTCTGAAATATTCTGTCTAGTATTTATGTAAAGATAATTCCTTTTTCAACATAGGACACAAAGTGCTAACTAATAACCATTTGGAAATTCTACAAAATAGTGTTTCCAAACTGCTCATCCAAAGAAAGGTTCACTTCTCTGGGATGAATACATATATCAAAAAGATGTTTCTCAGAAAGCTTCTATCTTGTTTTTATGTGAACGTGTTTCCTTTTTCACCACGGGCCTCAAAGTGCTCAAAAGTATCCCTTTGCAGATCCTAAAAAAAGACTGTTTCCAAACTGCTGAGTCAAAGGAATGGTTCAACTCTGTGAGATGAATGCACACATCACAAAGAGGTTGTTCACAAACCTTCTTTATAGTTTTTATGTGAAGATATTTCCTTTTAACCATAGACCTCAAAGCGCTCACAAATATACCTTTGCAGATTCTACAAACAGACGGTTTCCCAACTGCTCAATCAAAAGAATTGTTGAAATCTGTGAGATGAATGCATACATCACAAGGCAGTTTCTCAGAATTATTTAGTCTAGTTTTTATGTGGACATATTTTCTCTTTCACCATAGGCCTCAAAGTGCTCAGAAATATCCCTTTGCAGATTCCACCAAAAGATGTTTCCAAACTGCTCTATCAAAAGAAAGTTTTGATTCTGTGAAATGAATGCACACATCACTAAGAAGTTTCTCAGTAGGCTTCTGTCTAGTTTTTATGTGAAGACAATTCCTTTTTCACCATAAGGCTCTATGCACTCACAAATATCCCTTAGCAGATTCTAAAAAAACAGAGTTTCCCAACTGATAAAAGAAAAGAATCATTTACCTCTGTGAGATGAACGAAGACATCACAAAATAGTTTCTCAGAAACCTTCTTTATAGTTTTCTTTGAAGATACTTCTTTTTCTGCATAGTCCTCAAAGTGCTCAAAAATATCCATTTGCAGATTCTGTAAAAATACCATTTCCAAACTGCTCAATCAAAAGAGAGGTTCAACTCTGTGAGATGAATGCACATATCTCAAAGAAGTATCTGAGAAACTTTCTTTTTACTTTGTATGTGAAAATATTTCCTTTGTCAACATAGGCCTCAAAGTGCTCAAAAATACCCCTTTTCAGATTGTACAAGAGCAGATTTTCCAGACTGAACAGAGAAAATAAACCCTTACCTCTGTGAGATGAATGCACACATCACAAGGCTGTTTTTAGGAAACCTGCTTTACAGGTCTTATGTGAATATATGTCCTTTTCCACCATAGGCCTCACAGCACTCCAAATATCCACTTGCAGATTCTACAAAAAGTGTGTTTCAAAAATGTTCAATCAAAGGAAAGGTTCAACTCTATGAGATGAATGCAAACAACAGAAAGAAGTTTCTCAGAATCCTTCTTTCTAATTTCTATGTTAAGGTATTTCCTTTTCCACCATATGCATCAAAGTGCTCTAAATATCTACATGCAGATACTACAAAAAGTCTGTTTCCAAACCGCTCAATCAAAAGTGTGGTTTAACTCTGTGAGATGAATACACACATCACTAAGAAGTTTCTCAGAATGCTTCTGTCTAGTTTTTATATGAAGATATTTCCTTTTTCAAAAAAGGCCTCTAATAACAACAAATATCCACTTACAGATGCAACAAAAAGAGTGTTGCAAAACTGCTGAATAAAAAGAAAGTTTCAACTCTGTGAGATGACTGCACACATCACAAAGAAGTTTCTCAGAATGCTTCTTTCTAGTTTTTATGTGAATATATTTCTTTTCCACCATCAGCCGCAAAGCGCTCCAAATATCCACTTGCACATTCTACAAAAAGTGTGTTTCGAAACTGATCAATCAAAAGATAAATTCATCTCTGTGAGATGAATGCACACATCACAAAGAAGTTTGTCCGAATTCTTCTGTCTCTTTTTTATGTGAAGATATTACCTTTTCCAACATAGGTCTCAAAGTACTCTGAATATCCAATTGCAGTTTCTACAAAAACAGTGTTTCATAACTGCTCAATCAAAAGAAAGGTTCAACACTGTGAGGTGAATGCATACATCACAAAGAAGTTTCTCAGAGTGCTTCTGTGTACTTCGTATGTGAAGATATGTCTTTTCCACCATAGGCCACAAAGCGCTCCAAGTATTCACTTGCAGATTGTACAAAAAGAGTGTTTCAACAATGGTCAATTAAAAGAAAGATTCAACTCTGTGAGATGAATGCAAACATCACAAAGAAGTTTCTCAGAATGCTCCTCCTTAGCTTTTATGTGAAGATATTTCCTTTTCCACCAAAGGCCCCAAGGCTCACCAAACATCCCCTTGCAGATCCTACAAAAGGACTGTTTCAAAACTGCTCAATCAAAAGAAGGGTTCAGCTCTGTGAGATGAATGCACACTTCAAAAAGTAGTTTCTCAGAATGCTTCTGTCAAGTTTTTATATGAGGTTACTTCCTTTTCCACCATAGGCCTCAAAGCGCTCCAAATATCCATCTGCAGATTCTACAAGAAGAGTGCTTCAAAACTGCTTAATCAAAAGATAGTTTCAACCCTGTGAGTTAAATACACACATCACAAATAAGTTTCTCAGAATGCTTCTTTCTGGTATTTACGTGAAGATATGTCGTTTTTCACTGTAGGCCTCAATCTCCTCCAAATATCCATTGGCAGATACTACAAAAAGAGTGTTTCAAAACTCCTCAATCAAAAAAAATGTTCAACTCTGTGAATTGAATGCACACATCAAAAGAGAGTTTTTCAGAATGCTTCTGTTTAGTTTTTCTGAAGATATTTCCTTTTCCACCATAGGCCCCAAAGATCTGCAAACATCCACAGGCAGATTCTGCAAAAGAGTGTTTCAAAACTGTTCAATCAAAAGAAAGTTTTAACTCTGTGAGTTGAATACACTCATCACAAATAAGTTTCTCAGAATGCTTCTGTCTAGTATTTATGTGAAGATATGTCCTTTTCCACCGTATGCCTGAATCCGCACCAAATATCCATTTCAAGGTGCTACAAAAAGAGTGTTTCAAAACTGATCAATCGAAGGAAAGGTTTCATTCTGTGAGTTGAATGCACTCATCACAAAGAAGTTTCTCAGATTATTTCTGAGTAGTTTTTATGTGAAGATATTTCCTTTTCCATCATAGGCCCCAAAGCGCTCCAAACATCCAAAGGCAGATTCAACAAAAAGAGTGTTTCAAAACTGTTCTATGAAAAGAAATCTTCAACTCTGTGAGATGAACACACACATCAGTAAGAAGTTTCTCAATATGCTTCTGTCTAATTTTTATATGAAGATATATCCTTTTCCACCATTGACCTCAAGGTGCTCCAAATATCCACTTGCAGATTCTTCAAATAGAGTGTTTAAAAACTGCTCAGTCAAAAGGAAGGTTAAATTCTGTGAGATGAATGCACACATCACAAAACAATTTCTTAGAATACTTCTGTCTAGTTTTTATGTGAAGATAATTGCTTTTCCTCCATGGCCCTGAAACACTCCAAATATCCAATTGCAGATTCTACAAAAAGAGTGTTTTAAACTGCTCAATCAAAATACAGGTTCAACACTGTGAGATCAATGCACACATCACAAAGAAGTTTCTCAGAATGCTTCTGTCTTGTTTTTATGTGAAGATATTTCCTTTTCCACTGCAGGACTCAAAGCGATCCACATATGCACTTGCGGATTCTACAAAAAGAGTGTTTCAAAACTGCTCAATGAAAAGAAAGTTTCAACTCAGTGAGATGAATGTACACATCACAAAGGACTTTCTCAGAATGCTTTTGTCTAGTTTTTACGTGAAGATATTTCCTTTTGCAACATAGGCCTCAAAGTGCTCCAATCACCACTTGCAGATTCTACAAAAAGAGTGCTTCAAAACTGCTTAATTAATAGAAAGGTTCAACTGTGTGAGATGAATGCACACATCACAAAATAGTTTCTCTGAATGCTCCTGTCAAGTTTTCATGTGAAGATATTTCCTTTTCCAGTAAATGTTGCATATCATGCAAAATATCCACTTGCAGATTCAACAAAAACTGTGTTTTAAAACTGCTCAATCAAACTAAAGGTTCAACCTTGTGGGTTGAATGCACACATCACAAAGAACTTTCTCAGAAATCTTCAGTCTAGTTTTCATGTGAAGACATTTCCTTTTCCACCATAGACCTCAAAGCGCTCCAAATATCCAATTGCAGATTGTAGAAAAAGACTGTTTCAACACTGATCAATTAAAAAAAAGATTCAACACTGAGAGATGAATGCAAATATCACAAAGCAGTTTCTCAGAATTCTCATGTTTAGTTTTTATGGGAAGATATTACCTTTTTCACCTTAGGCCCTAAGGCGCTCCAAACATCCACTTGTGGATTGTACAAAAGGACTGTTTCAAAACTGCTCAATCAAAAGAAGGTTTCAACTCTGTGAGATGAATGCACACATCACAAAAAAGTTTCTCAGAATGCTTCTGTCAAGTTTTTACGTGAAAATATTTCCTTTTCCACCATAGGCCTCAATCCAATCCAAATATCCATTTGCAGATACTACAAAAAGACTGTTTCAAAACTGCTCAATCAAAAGAAAGTTTCCACTCTGTGAGTTGAATGTGAACAGCACAAAGAAGTTTCTCAGACTACTACTGTGTAGTTTTTATTTGAAGATGTTTCCTTTTCCACCATAGGCCCCAATGCGCTCCAAACATCCACCTGCAGATTCTACAAAAAGAGTGTTTCAAAACTGCTCTATCAGAAGAAAGGTTCAACTCTGTGAGATAAACGCAAACATCACAAAGAAGTTTCTCAGAA